>NW_008340065.1:1149224-1220570 GCF_000622305.1 Nannospalax galili
CCCCTCCTCCCCCCTCCACCTCCTCCACCTCTACCTCCACCTCCACCATCATCATTGCCCAGATTTGTTCCCATTAGTAATGGTTGCAACTCTCCAGGTAGGAAAAGCAAGCAGTCTCCCCAGAGAGTGGAGTCCTAACCCCTGCATCAGCTCATCGTGTCCTCCCATGAATCCAGACCCTCTCTGTTGCTTGCTTCTGTCCTTCACCGCTGTTCAGCCTTTGATGTTTTGATCTGGCATCTGCAGGCTTGCGTGGAGGCAGTGAGTCCTCGGGTCTGTGCTCAGTTGATGATATTCCAGCTTCCAGAATACCTACAAGTCCTCTAGGAACCTCCTTCCTTTTTCCATGCCCCTCCCACACTCAGATGCTTCTCCTCTGTGCCTGGCTGGCTCTTTGGTCCTCTTTGAGTGAGAGGCATTTGGAGTCAAATCTCACCTGGGGAGGTTTCAAACAGCAGCCACAAAGCCCAAGTCTACGGAGGGAGGCTAATTATACAGCTAATTAATCTAGCAGATGTCGTTTTAAGTGCTCATTTCTTAGTGATTTGATTGCACATGTCCCACCTTGCTGCGATAGGCTTGGGGCCTTGTTGGAAAATGTCTTTTTGATGAGCCCTAGGGGAAGAGCCTGCTTCCTGAGTTTTCCGGAAAGCTCCTTCTGGTGCTGCATCGGTTGCTCTATGTGTGTCACACCATTTAGGTCTGACTTGGTCTCTGCCTCACATGCCCGCCTAGAGGGGACTCTAAATGACCACAGCTCCCAACAGTCCCAGGCCTCTGCCCTACCTTGAACTGGTATCAAAGCCCCATCTGAGCACTTGACTGTATAATGCACAATCCAAAAGCACTCCTTGGAATCAGCTGAGCATGATGCATGGGCCAGAATATGGCAGAGCAGTCCACAGCCACAGCTTTGCCATTAGTTTTGGTCTGAGCTTTATTCCTGTACTGACTGCTGGGCAATAGTCCTGCAAGATTCTGGAGCAAATTTCAAAGGATTTTGAAAACTCTGACAAGCGCACCATGATGCTTTCTCCCCAAACCCTGCCAACCCCGATCTTTCTTTTCTCTAAATTGTTCTTGCTCCCTAAATACTGTCTTGGGGACACTCTTTAGCCCATATTCCAGCCTCGTTCATGGTCTTTGACAACAGGATCTGTTCATCCTCACCCTACTTTGGATCTTTCCCAGCATCCTGTGAATTTTAGGTAGACTGTCAGCAAGTGTCACCTGAAGATTTGATCTAGAAAGATAGAATCTTTAAATATTGAGTTTTATTTATTTTTACTTTTGTGCGTCTGAGTGTTTTGCCTGCATGTATATAAGTGTACCTTAGGTGTGCCTTGTGTTCTCTGAGGCCAGAAGAGGGCACCAGATCTGGTAGAACTGGACTTAAGGATGGTGTGAGCTGCCATGTGTGTAGAACTTCTGCAAGAGCAGCCACTGCTCTTAACTGCTGAGCCATCTCTCCAGCCCCAAAAGATAGTCTTAAACCTAGAAAGTCAATGATTAGATCCAGCTCTGAAAATTCTCTGTCTTGTTTCCTTGCAGTCTCCCCTACCCTGTCCACTCCCTTCGCTGTACAAGCACCCCTGTCTACATGATGCTTACTTAGCCCCAGATCTGGCCCCCACCCTGAAACCCTGGGAGCAGAACCTATTTCTAGTAACAGAGAAACTCTGGTCTTTTTGGTTTTCTAAGACAGGGTCCCTCATGTAGTCTAGCCTGGTCTCAAATTCACTTTATAGCTGAGGTTGCCCTTGAACTACTGATCTTCCTGCCTTCACCTCCTACATGCTGGGATCACAGATAAATATAACCACACAGAGAAACCATGAGTCATCAAGTACCTTCTCTGAGTAGGATAAAGTACTAGCTTCTTCAGGCAGTGGCTTTTAAACTTGACTGTGGTCCAAAGAAATACCCTTTATTTCTTGGGATATCTATACACAAAGATATTCTGTATGTAGGTTTGAAACAAATATTGTATATAATTTTATCCTTTATATGTCCGAGTTGTGTATATTCTGGCTTGTCTTATGTTTTACAAGTTGATTTCATGGCCTCAGCTCAGTAAGCTTTGCCAAGAATGCCCAGCCCAGTCTAACCATACCCACTCCTCTGTTTTCATTCTCTATGGCACTCTCATTGAGAGCCATTGCCCTGACGGGTCATGATCCACAGTTTGAAAAAACGTCGCTGTGCAAGCTACAAAGAATTGATGATCCACTAAGTGCTGTGCAGGTCAGCACGGAGGCGGAAGGAAGGGAAACTGCCACCCAGTTGGTTAGATCCAAAGATGGGCAGGGAAATTGCAATTGGAGCAAGAGTAGAGGGAAGGTAATCATGGAGGAGGGTGAGCTGGGCAGAGGACAAGACATTCTGGGCACTGAACCCAAGGCTACCTCATAACCTGATTGGATTAGCTAGAGCTAGACCCTTATGTGTGTGGTTGCTAGAACTTTTGAAAGAAAATCAGTTGTGTCCCCTACTGCATTTCATTATAATGCAGTAGAATCTGGGCCCATTGCATTTTACTAGAAAGGGAGTTTGCATAAGTGATCTATAGAACTTAACATGCTGTTGGTTTGGAGACAGAAAGGCCAGTGTGTGTGTGCAGTATGTGTAGGAATTTCCCTTTACAGAAATGTCATTTAACCTTGGCCAGCCTGTGGTGGCCCTGTGTGAAGGATGAGGAGCTAGGACAAGTCACTTAGGTCCCTTCCAGTACTGAAAGTGTATGGTTGCAGACATTTTTGACAAGTGACACCTCTGCCTCTTCTATAAGGGAGTACTTCTTGAAACTAGAAACTGTCCAAGGCCACCTTCACTCTCACTGGTGCTTGTTCAAGCCCTTCTCTGAGGTACACCTGCTATGTCTGCACTTGGGAGAAGCGAGCTGTGATCCCATTTACTGCCAGACTTTTGTAATATGGGCCTTGAGATGTCTGTGGTTTTTGTTTTGTTTTGTTTTTAATTCTTATTTTTAAATCACTTCATGGCCAGGCGTGGTGGTGCATGCCTTTAGTCCCCGCACTAGGGAGGCAGAGGCAGGCGAATCTTTGTGTGTTCAAAGCCAGCCTGGTCTACATAGCGAGTTCCAGGACAGCTGGGGCTACAGGGAGACCCTGTCTCAAAAAAGACCACAAAAAACAAAACCAAACAAACAAAAAACAACAACAGCAAAAAACTTCATCAGTGTTACCTAACCTTTTTTATGTGACCAAAATTAGCTGCAATTAGTGAGAATTTAGGCTCAGAAATTGGTGTAGAGTACATAGTTCATTCTCAGAGAACTTTATTCTTATTCCCTCATATTCTCTTGTTTCTTTATTTTTTAACTAAAGCTAATGCATACTTACTCCAGAAAAAGTCAAACAAAGAACAGCAACAACAACACAACTCCACCACCACTCAAACCTCACCAGAGCTATAATCCAGAAATTTATGACAGAAGGCAGAGGCTGGGAAGAGAAGGAAAGGAGAAAAAGAAAGCTGAGCTCTAATTAAACTGCAGCGTGTTTGACACTGGCACCTTTAATGTGCCGTGTACCCGTCTGAGTGCATTTTGTAACCTTGGCAATGCCACAGACCATCGTGAAGCCAGGGCGCTCCCCTAGACACAGTGTTGGCTGGTGCCTCAAAGCTGCCCTTGCCCACCTTGTGTAAGTGAGTTCATTTACATTGAAAACCAGTGTGGGTGGCATGGCTGATTTAGCACTGCCTTAGGAATCTTCCTTCAGTGTTTACATTTGTGTCCCTGCCTGTGGCCTTCAGATCCCCACTCGCCATTCATTGTATGTAGTCAGCACCTGCAGTTAAGTATGCAAAACCGTTTCCACAGCAACCCTTTTTGTGAGCCTTTAATTTTAAATATTCCAAAAGTTTTCCTCAGTTGCAACTTAAAAAAAAAACAAAACAAAAAACTGTGCCTCTCTTTTTCTTATTCTGTACATGCGGGAAATTCATCTCCTTGGCTACTTGAATTGTGGATGTTTTCTCCTTTCCCCCCACCCCTTTTGAAAGCTGACCCCCCCCACACACTTCTTTTAATGAAATAAATGGCTAGCCCTGGGGCTTCTGGTTAGACATCTGAGTCAAAGGTAGTAGGAGAGGCCTCCTTTCTTGATTGGCCATATGCTAACATCTGAAGCTGTGTGCACGTTTTGTGCAGTGGGAGAATCTTACCAGATTCATTCATTGCCTTCTTGGGGATTAGATTAGTATGAGCAGATTCAGAAAGCAAACTAAAAAGATTGTGCAGCTTTATGTAATTTAGCTGATACACCAAGTGGGGTAAGTTTCTACAATGTAAGTTTCACGTGATTATCAAGAACCACGTGATGCCTGTGATCTCCCATTCACTGGGTTTGGAAACACCTACAGAACGCAATGCAAATCAGAGGCAGTAATGCGTGCAGGTTGCAAATTGGAGGGCAAATGAAGAGATGCAAAAGAAAGTTTTGCATGGCAACACTCATTTCCCATGTGGTAATTGTTACTAGCAAATATGATATTGTAATGTCCAGGATGTGGGGTTGGTCCAATTATTACTCTTCGAACCCAAATTTAAATTTTATAACTACAGCGTGGAAGTCTTTTGCATTCCTTTTTCACGGGTAAGTATGGGTCTGTCATTTATTCTTAGGACCACCATAATCATTTCTAGTTTGGAAATGCACAGGCCTTAGTTTTGTTTTCTTGCCTAGTAGGTCTTCTGAGGGGTTTTTCTAAGTGTATCAGTTCTGATCTGCTACTGTGGGCAGTAGTTAAAAAAGTGAAATAAGGCTAGCTTTGTTTTGGTTTTGTAGTTGCGTAGCTTTCAGTTACTGTTGTCTTCTCCTTAATCCTTTACGGTAGAACCAGCCTTCAGTGAGTGCATGCGTGCATGCGGTGTGTGTTACTAGGGATCGAGCCAAAGGTCTTGCCACATGCTAGGCCAGCTCTCTACTTGCTGAGCTGCACCAGAAGGCCTTTGATGACTCTATTTTTTGAGACGTTTTGCCTACTGTGTGTCCTGGTCATTTTTGGTCTTAAGTTGCTTTGCACTCAGTAACCTCCTGTGCAGGAGTGGAGCACAGCAAGCTTGCAGCTTTCTTTCACCTTTACTTTTTTAAAAAGATTTTATTTATTGTTTTTTTTATGCGTATGAGTGTATTGCCTGAATGTATGTAAGTGCACCCATGTCATGCAATGCCCATGGAGGTTGGAAGAGGATGTTGCATCCCCTGGAACTGGAATTAGATGGTTGTTAGTTGTCATGTCAGTGTTGGGAACTGAACCCTGATCCTCCGCAAGAGCAACCAGTGCTCTTAACTGCTGAGCCATCTCTCCAGCTCCCTCACCTTTACTTTTTATACGCCTCCTTTGTTTTGTCTTTTTTTCTTCCAATTCTGAATAGTTTGGCAAAAAAAAAATTTATGTGCATAAGAATCCCAGAGGAGTATTTTTATCAGATGCTAGGTAGTCTTTTCCCTAGGGGTGACATAAAGAATGATTGGGACGGTCTGCTTTACAGGTGTGTGAACTCTCCCTCCCTCCCCTCTTCCCTCCCTCCTCTCTTCCCTCCCTCCCTCCTTCCCCTCCTCCCTCCCTCCCCTCTTCCCTTCCTCCCTCCTCTCATCCTTCTTTTCCTCCTTTCCCCATTTGCCTCCCTCCTTTTGGTCCCCCTTGGCTCATGGGGAGCTGGGAACCCAGCTCGCTGTTAGCCCAGTTGCTCCAGCATCTCAGCCCCCTCCCCCATTTCCCACAGCAGATGAGGATTCTATCAGCTAGGCTTAGCAGTCTCATTTTCTGCTCCCAGTGCACGCTTGTTTAAATGTGTTTCAGTTAATGAGGTAAAAGAGAGAATGAAGTGTCACTGTTTGCACACAGACAGCTTGTGCTGAGGGCCCTGTTGCAGCCTGTGTGGCCCCAGGCATCCTCAGGGAACAAGTCCCACAGAGCAAAGCCACCTTTTCCAAACACGGTTTGTCATGTATGATGCACATAAGTATTATCACATGTAGTCTTTGCCCAACCATCTTGCTTCCATGTTTTTTTTTTTTCTGGATGTGTCTTTGCTATGTGACAATAAACGATAACTGGGTCAGAGCTTCCCTGTGCAATTCAGAGAGCCACAAGCCATTTCAAATTGTATTGTTTTTTACTACCCTCTCAGTTCTTCAGGGACACCTCCTGTGGTAAGGGTCAGTTAATTTGAAATAACTCAAAACCAATTTCAAGAGCTGAAGAGAAATCATACCTTGTGTGGAATACAGAGTTTGGTGCCAGATGTGGTGGTGCATGCTAGTAATCCCAGCACTCAGGAACTCGAGGCAGGAGGACTGTGAGTTCAGGGCCAGCCTGGGCTACACAGTAGCTAGACCCTGCCCCAGAAAACAAACAGATAAAACCCCCAAACTTCAGATGATCCGAGGCAGGCAGTTAAGAATTGGTATTTTGTTTCATGGGCCAGAACAGTGTTGCTTTTGGGCAGAATTTGAGTGTTAACTATCTGAGTCACTGGTCTGGTTTGGGTTGTGGCACTGTTGCTCATTTGAGGATCCATCTCCACCCAGTTGTAAACACTGCTGCCCCTTCTCAGATCTCCTGAGTGAGCAGGCTGCTGCCCAGAGCAGCCAGGATACCAAGATTGGGTAGGCCTTTACTCTCCTTCAAATCCCTAGCTTCTGGATGCTTGGAAGGTAACAGGTGGGGGTGTAGGGGGCAAGCAAGGGGGCCTGTTCTTCTTTGGGACTGGCAAAAGCTATTGTGCTGCTGGTGCCCACACTGTGGAAAGACACGTGCTCACACTTCCCACTTTATCTCCTCTCACCTTTCTTCTCAGCCTCATTTCTCTTTCTGCATGTTGCCCCTAAACGGTTAAACCTGTGCCTGGCCTTGGCATGGTGCCAGCCCCAAGGGGCGCTGCGCCGGGCTGGAGGCCCCCAGCGTATCCTAGCTTCCCGAAGGCACAGCGGCCGAGGGTTTCAGCAGGAATTAAACAATTACTGTCTCAGTCCTCCCCACCTTCCGTGGATCGACTCTATAAATTGTCAGCCTGTTGACATTTTAATGCGAATTATGTCATGTGGTATCCCCTTTGATTTCGACATGCCTCAGTTTGTAAATACATGAGCCACTCAAAGGCTTGTGGTTAGTGTACACTCTGGAGGCCTCGGGGTTTTTGGTGGGGGAGAGCCGGCTGGAGAGAACACAAGGTTGGGAGTGTGCCTGGCATAGGGAGCTGTTCTCAGTCACCCCAGGCGGCTCCGGAGGGGCAGTAGACAGTGTGGGGGGCCTGCTGTGAGTCCTAGTGCCAAGTCCTGAGACACCCAGCCTGCCTTGGACCCTGGGCAGGCCACCGCCTGTGGGGTGTTTTTATTGAATGTGTGGATGGCTGAGCATTTACCCACGTCCCTGTGCAGCTCTGTTCTGTACCATGTGATGCCACTTTCTCTGTCCCCCACATGCCTGGAGGAGAACTAACTTACTCTAGATTTCAGAGCAAGCCAGCTGGCTAAGCGGCATTACCTGGGCAGGTTTTTTCTGTAAAGAACTTGTCTGGCCCAGTGGGAGAATGGATAGAAAATTCTCAAGATAGATGGAGGTGGAGACCTTGAGGAGAAAGGAAGGTGTAGAGATTGTTAAAATACATGGGCATGGCAGTTCACACCTGTAATCCCAGTACTTGGGAGGCTGAGGCAGGAGGATTGCTGTGAGTTTAAGGCCAGTCTGGGCTACAGAGTGAGACCCTGTAACAAACAGACAAGCAAAGCAAAGAAACAAAGGACTGATACAGGAGGGTGCGGGGCACAGACTCAGTATTGTTTGGATGAGGACGTGCCATTGGGGCTGCTGAGTGTTCAGATTCTGATACGAAGTTCAGTGGAAGAAACATCAGAATAGATTGGGGTGGGGGATTTGTAGGTGTGGGTAGGTATGTGGTCCTGTGAGTATGCAAGTATGTGTGGGGGCTGCATATGTAGAGGCCAACAGCGTTTTTTCCTCACCTGCTCTCTACCTTGTTTTTTGAGAGTCTCTCACTGTCCTGGAACTAGACTGGCTGGCCAGTGAGCCCCTAGGATCCTCCTACCTCCACCTCTCCAGCACTAGATCAGCAAGCCCTTTACCGTCTCCCTAGTCTTGCCAAATAGATTTTTTAGGGGTGATTGTTGTTTTTTTTTTTCATGAGACACCCAAGAAGCCCGTGTGCTGGACCTCTCCTGCCACTCTTTGTTGGTAACCTCCTGTTTTTTGCCTTCAGATTTCCTTATCTGAGACGTCCCCTTTAAGTCTGACAGCCTTAGAGGACATGGTGTCTTAAATATCCCCTGTATGTAGTGAGAAATAGACATTTTGATAGGTTGTGCCCCGATGAGGATGACCAGGACAGGTCCTAAGAATAAATAGACCTCCAAGAATGTACCCTGAGTACAGAAATTGGTCACTGCTTTGCACAGACAGGGTGGGAACATGTAATCTTCCCTGGTCTGAACATGGCAACTGTTGAGCCTGCTGTCTGGGATGGAATTTGGCTGATTTACAAAAATGTCATGGGATCTTTAATGACTCTGGGTGGTCAGGACCTATTTCCCACATGCTGAGTAATTCCAGTTTCATGTGTGGATAATGCCCATATTAAAGCAATTAGAGCTATACATAAGCCGAAAAGGAAGAAGAGACCTGAGTTCATTATCAGAGATAATTCCAGTTCATTTGAGAAGGAACTTGGTAACTTCTACAAGAGGTTGGAAATGTTTTATTCCCTCCCCACCCCCCAGCGGACACTGTGTTTTAACTTCTTTTTAAAGAGTTCTCATGTAAGAAAGGGCTTGAAGAGTAAAATTGCTTCATGTCCCTTCTATGGCCTCCTCCATGAATTTATCTGTCTTTTATTACTTGGGAGTTTGGGATGGAGTGTGTGTGTGTATGAGAGAGAGACAGAGACCGGAAGCACACACATTCCTTAGGAGGATGTTTGGTTGGTGACTGTGGGAAATTATGTTCAGTCCCTCTCTTTAGTGTCTAGTTAGTTTAGCTCTAAGGACACATAGGAAATAAAATAGCAAGACATTAGAATAACCACAGCCCATAAGAACATTGCTCCTTTACTAATTAAGATATATAGTTAGATGAGTTTCCAAATGAAAATAGTGACATCCCAAGATATAAGGGTCCTGCATTTTTTAAAAAAAGATCATGAAATACTGTTTGCAACCTGAAAAATAGGTCTCATTTACCTACTTGATCTTTATTGTAGTAAGCAGGAAAATGATGCTTGGAAACATGCTTTGATTCCGAAATTTGGGCTCCCTATTAAGAAATTTGTACATGTGGGCTTTGGATGTGGCTCAGTGGCAGAGCTCTTGTCCAATGTGTGCAAGGCCTTGGGTTTGATTCCCCAGTACTGTAAAAACCCAACCAAGCAAGCAAACAATAAAACTGTGTGTAACTTACTGGGAACAAGGCAGTTGCAGTTGGTGCCTGTCTTCCTTTCATTCATGTTTTCTAGAGGTTGTGATAGCCACAGTCACTAATACCCTGGCTAGGGCCCATTCTTGCTTATTACCCCCATCCCTACCCCCCTGTAGTTGATAAGGGGAGATGTTGCCAAAACCTGGCACTTGGTTTCCCAGCCTTGTAAATTAGATACATTCTGAATGATTCTGACAGTGGGGTGGTAGTCAGTTCATTCACTTTGAGTCTTTGTTTCTTCTGCCTGTAATCCTTCAAGGAATTCAAGGGAGTGAGGTAACAGACACAGTGTGGGCCAAGTCTTAACATGGTTGGCCAATGTCATCACCAAGATCTTTTCTTTTAAAAAAAATTATGTGCCTGTGTGTCTGTGCTATGTGAGTGCAGGTGCCTGTGGAGGTCAGAAGAGGATGTGGAATTTCGTGGAATTTCTTGGAGCTGGAGTTGTAGGCAGTTGTGAGCCTCCTGATGTGGGTGCTGGGAACTGACTAGTCCTCTGAAAGAACAGCAAGTGCTCTTAATGACTGAAGCATCTCTCTAGCCCCTCCATATCTTTTTTTTTGGTCTTTTTTGAGACAGGGTCTCCCTGTAGCCCCAGCTGGCCTGGAACTCACTATGTAGACCAGGCTGGGCTTGAACTCACAGAGATCCGCCTGCCTCTGGCTCCCCGTGCTGGGATTAAAGGCGTGTGCCACCATGCCCAGCCTCCTCCAAACGTATTTTAAATAGAACTAGCTAGCTCCGTGATGGGATAATTGGCAGGGTAACTATGGATTGAGGGCTGGGTTGTAGCTCAATCTGTATGGTGCTTGCCCAAGATGCACAAAGCTCTGGATTCAATCCCTAGCACCACATATACCAGGCACAGTAGCACATATCTGTAATCCCAGCACCAGGATGATTGAGGCAAGAGGATCAGAAGTTTGAGGTCATCCTTAGCTACATAGTGAGTTTGGGGCCAGTCTGCGCTCTGTGAGACTATGTCTTCAATACAAAAAAGAAAAGAAAAAAAAAGCACTTGCCTCACTGTATCCAAGCTGAATGTGAAGGTTTAGTGATGGTGGGGGAAGAGAGTTAAAAGGAATCCAGCAGGCTCTAGGCAGCAAGGAAGAATGGGCAGGTCAACCACCTCGTTCTCTTACACAGGAATAGCTTTGTACTAATTCCACATTTCAGCCTGTTCTCGGCCCCACAGGTTATTTGCATAGCATACAAAGCACAGATTGTACAATGTATACAGGTGTCACAGGCAATGCCAACTGACTATGGGTATGAATGGGGCCTGTGTGTCCTGGCCACCTCCATGACTGCCTGAACAGAGTTCAGATTTGCCAGAGGGAGTGATGGGTATGACCCATCTATGTTCTCACTTCACAGGTCTAAAAATGCATTTAGATGACAGGTAGGAGGAGATGGGATTAAAATCCCATAGGAAAGAAGTGCCCCAAGGAAGAAAACCCAGGAGGTTAGTTTAATAAGAAGAGAAAAAGAGGGTGAAGTTAGAAGAAGGTGGGGGATGCGTGAGAGAGCAAATGAGAAGGGTTTCTGACAATTACCTAATTCTCCTTGCTCTAACCCATGACAGAATTAATCACACATTAACACAGTGACAGCAAAATTAATGTCATATGCAAATTAATAGTGCAAGCCTGGCATTCAACAGCCTGTTGGCTTTTTAAGGCTGGCATTGTAGTTAACACCCACCAGGGCCACAGCATATCATCTGGCATAGTCCCACCCTACCCTTGTTCTGCCTGAGAATTTTTGGGACTACTTTGTAACAGAAATGGCTTCCATACCATAGGCTGGTTTGGGGTGACTTAGGGAAAAACTTAGAGTCAGAAATGGGCTCTTCTGTGTTTTACTGCTACCTTTGTTTTCTCATCTATGACTTGTAGGAAAAGCAGGGTCTATTTCTTGAAGTCTTCCCAGGAACTATTAAGTGCTCTAGAGAGCCCTGTTGAGAAAGGGCACCGGGTTGACCGACGAATAGAATAGTAGCCTTTCTATACCACCATCACACCCAGCTCATTCTAGCATAAGTTAGAAACTACAAAGGACATTGTTTTGTGTGGCTTCAGAGAGTTCTAAAGCAGAAAACATAGGCCTCTCCTTGATGCAAATAAATACATAACAAGAAGCAAGAGCAGTGTGCTTTATAGCATTCTGACTGCTTAAACTTCTGTGCCCCAGGCAAGTGTGGGCTAGTCCATTGCAGCCAGCCACTAACCCGCTTGTGAATTCTCCATCTGTGATAATTATTATTTTGACACTTAATGAGTAATAGCATAGCTAGCCAGGCATTATATGGAATGTAGAGACAGAGACGTGGCCCTGCCCAGGAGCCGCATGTGTAAGCACTGGGATGAAGCATTCAAAGTAGGATAAAAACCGGTCAGCTGCCGATGTTGATGGAGAATGAGTATTGGCGTTTCCTTAGTGGTGCCGATTTCCTTAGCTTTTTCATTAGCGCCCACTTCATCTACTACCAAGGAGAGAGACTTGAGATTGATGAGGTCATAGTAGAGATCTGGGGAGCTCCGTGCGGGCTGTGAAGAGGCTTCGTTCTTGGGCAAGCTGGGTGCTTCCTGTATGTTGTGTATACAGGACTCGGGACACCATTTTGGACCCATAAAGTGAGGCGTTTGACTGCTTCAAGAGTAAATCGCATACATATATTTTCTATCCTTGTTATAGATAGATAGGTGGCAGGTTATGCACGTGTATAGCATATACATGGTCATAATTATACATATCTGTGTAAATGTATTGGTTGTAATTTTTATGTATGCTATACATCTTAGATACTAATGTGATTAGACCTTATAGCAGCTTTACTATATAGTGGCTGTGGGAGTGGATTCCATTCTGTCCCCAGCTCTGGCAGGGGGCCTGCATTCATGCCATATGTGGAACTGAACTGATGCTTTCATAGAGTCTAGAATCAGGTGCCCTGGTATTTGGGAAGGAATTCTAGAAGTAGGGCAGTGTGTAACATCCTGAAACAAATACCTGGTAATACTTGATCATGACAGTCTCATAGGGGGAAAAAAACCCCAGGTACTGGGAGAGTGCTTAGAATCACACAGTATGCTCTACAGGGTCGGAGGATGTGTGTGGCTGCACGCAGGCATGTCTTAACACTCATATTGCCTTGCACCTGTGTTCAAGGTGGCAGGTAGAATTCTCCTGTGCTTCTGGGGCTAGCCTGGATGGCAGCCCTTTGCCTTGGGTGCTCAGGGTAAGGCAGAGTCCTCATGCTACTTGCCGCACCTCCCGCTTGTCACTCATTGGCAAAATGGGTGGCATCGGATGAGATAGGCTTAGGGTGGTGGAGAAGGCACAAGGGACAGTGGCCAGAGGAAGGTCACTTGTGCAGGGCAGGTGGGCCTCACCATCCTCATGAGTAGTGGTCTGCCACTAATGTTCCCTTAGGAGAGAGCAGTGCTAAGCAAGAGTGGGTGAGGGGAAGTTACTGCAGAAAGGAGAATTTGGGTGCACAAAGTAGTCCAGGTGCAATGCTTGAATGTCCCTGCTGATTAAAGTTTGCAGGAAGACAGTTGAGGGTGCACTTCCTGGGAATGGTACCCCTGAGATATGGTCTGTGTGGTAGGGTTTAGATTAGGAAATGTGGCCATGTCCTGCTGATGCTGTAGGGTTGAGTGACAGGAGACTACCTCCATAGCTGCTGCCCCTAAAAGCTTTGCAGTGGAACTTGATTTAGGGGCCAGCTGGCAGGGGCCCCTGCCTGTCTCCCGCTATGCTCAACTGTGAGACTGGCCTGCTTTCCTTATGCATCTGTTCCTGTGGCCATTTTCATTTTTCCCTGGACAGCCTTGCCTGGGATACTGCCTGCCGCCTGCTGTGGTTGCTAAGAAACCAACAGAGGTCTGTCTCTTCCTTGCTCAGGACAGGGCCCCAGCCAGCATCCCAGAGCCTGAGCTAGCATGCTTCATGCTGAGAGCCGGCCACATACGCCGACCCCCCATTTGCTTTTGGCTGTGCCACAGTTCCTTTGCTCTAGACCCCCAGACTCTACATGTCCAACGGCTGTTCTGGTAGCTGTCTCTCCATGCCTCTGCTGTTAATACTGAGATGCCATTGGCTGGGATTGAGGATAGCCAGGAATCCACATGAAAATGACATTCCCTCTATAAGTTTGTGCCAGCATCTTTCTCAGAACACACCTGAGCAGACCAGATGCCCTCTGGGGTCTCTGCCCCTATGTGTTGCCCACACCACCTCCTCTCACAGCCCTTTGTCCTCCCTCTCCTGAGCCTTACAGCCTCTGAAAGAAGCAAAAAGCTGGTGTGATTTTGGCCATGGGACTAAGGAGAGAAGTAATCATGATCCCATTTTTGTGCAGAACCTGCCCAAGTTCCTAGAAACTGCAGTTCCTGGAAGCTGTGTTGGTGACAGTGCCCTGTTACCTTTCAGCTCTCTCAACAGAATGAAGGTGGAGCAGGAGATGGGGGCAGGAGCAGGGACTGTCAGTCAGAAGCGGGCTCTGCATCAGAAGGCAAAGAACACCCAAAGAATGCCTGTATGTTCTGCAAGGATGCCCCTTCTGGGCTCAGTTGAGTTGCTTTCAAACCTCCCAAAGTTGTCTTCTGCTTGAGGAAGCCACTTAGTAGTCACACACAGTCAGCTTCCCTCCTCAGTGTTTGTTTCAAGTTGATTCTACTCCTAACCATCAAGGGTTCCAGGGGCTTCTGAGCCTTGGTGCTGGCCATGGGGAATATTTAATTTTCTGTGGATGTCTGTCAGAATGCAGAGTATGGTGAGAGACTCTTTGATGAAGCCCTGCAACTGTGGATGCTATGATAACATTGTTTATTTCAGGTACTTAGTTATTTCTTTAAGTTGACAAACTGTTCAGTTATACTGGTTAGAATAATTGTACTGGTTAGAATAATTGTAGCATGCCTTTGCTGTGGCTCAGTGGGTAGCCATGTAAAGTAATGATATGCATATACACATATACTTTTTAGTAGGAAAGATGGTTCAATTGTAGGAAAATGGTTTTATCAATTATTGCATTTATGTAAAACTGTGGAATATTAAAGGTTAGACATACCAAGCGAGATACTGATAAAAACTGTTCATCTTAGTGATAGAATTTGTTGGTTTTCACTTTTTTATTCTTCTCTATATTGTCTTGAAAAATAGCAAACAAGGGCTGAGAAATGGCTCACTTGGTAAAGTGCTTGCCTTCCAGGCATGAGGAACTGAGTTTGAGCCTCAGAACCCACATAAACATGCTGGGTGTGGTGGTGCATGCTTGTAATCTTACTTCCCAAAAGACAGAGGCAGGAGGATCCCTGGGGCTCATTGGCTAGCTCTTCCAACCCAATTGATGAGATCTAGGCCAGTGAGAGCCCTTGTTTCAAAGGAAATAGGTGATATTTCTGAAGATGATGCCCAAGGTTGACCTCGTGCCTCTGCATGCACACACACACGCACACACACACACACACACACACACACACACATGCATACAAAAACCCAAGCAGATATCATTTCTCAAAAAATATTTAGAATATTAGAGTCAATAAAAAGTGTAAAAGATAGGTTATAGATATTACCTGAGAGATTATTATGTGGGCATGAATTGGGGAAGTAGAATATATGTCTTTAATAAATTGGTTGCGCATCTGTTCCTTGATGGTCATTTAGGAAATGCTGAACCCCAAGAAGGAATAGCCCACCGAAGTCAGAGACTATCCCAACAGAGGTCACAAGGTTCCTCTTTGTTCCCGCTTCTAAGCTCAGTTGGCTCCAGGGGCACTTTGAATTGATAGAATGCACTTCCTGTATGTGAGGTACTTTCTCTACCACCAGGGGTAGAAGCAGTTCTGTCTTGCTCCTTGTCCATAAGAAAAATCTTCCTTGCATGATTATTTTATAGACCCCCCATATGATATATTTCATCACTGACCTTTTTCTTTTAAACTTTGCAAGGAGTGAGTTTTTCAGCTATCACTGAATGTTTTTCTCCAACATGATTTTAATAGGTGTAGAGTGCACCATATATAAAGGTCCTATAAAGATTCAGGTTACCGTCCTCTCCTTTTTGGTGTGTGTGTGTGTGTGTTCTCCATTCTGCTGTGTGTACATCTCTAGCATCTGTAAATATTCTTCATGTGAAGCTCTTTCTAAACCCCTCCCCAGCCTACCCCCAGCCTCCAGTGACGGTACTTGTTGGCATGTCTGATGAATGATGGTGCTCCTTCTGAGATGTGGCATTTTTGATGTCGCCTCCCTGGGATTGGTCACAAGGAATCATTCTGTCCCCGTAATGCAGACCCTGTATCATTACCTTTTTACTCCTTTATTAACAGCTTTACCAAACCTTGGCTCCTGCAGAACTCATAGTCCCTTGAAATGATCAGGGTTTAGTTATTACCTTTGTTTTCATGGAGCTGACAATTCAAAGCAGCATCTCTATTCCCTAGACCTGAGGAGGAAGCTCCCCACTTACTACTTTGCTCTTTCGTCCTGCTGATGCGATTGTTTTGGTGAGCTGTTCAGTGAGAGGCTCCCTTCTCATTTTTAGAATAGAAATGTGACAAACTTACCATCTTCATACACTGTGTGTATAGAAACAGAATGTGAATGACATAGAGATTGGTATTTTTACATATTTTTATCTTGAAAATGCTCCATGTTCATTATAAATAAGCCTTTTGAAACGCAGGGAAACAAAAAGGAAAGCTATCTCTAACCTCACCACCTAAAGATTTTAATTTTAAATATGTTGGTATATGTAAATTAGCCTTTTCTGTAGAGATATGATACTGTTATTTTGTAGAATTGACATCATTCTGTATATGATTTGTAACTGGTATTTAAAAACTTTTATAACATATGACCTTTTGTTCTGGAGTGGGCAGAGGTTAACGCAACATCTCATGTAATCTGGTTTGCTCCTGAACTCCTGATCCTCCTGCTTCCACTACCCAAGTATTGGGATTACAGGCGTGTGTTACCACACTCAGCATGTGACTTTGTTTAGATGCCACTGAATGTTTTTATACAACAGGATTTTAAAATGACTGCATTTATTCATTCTTCTTTGTGTGGGGGAATCAGAGGACAACTTGCAAGAGTCACTTCGCTCCTCCTACTTTGTGGGTCTGTGGGATTGAACTCAGATGGTCCATCAGACTTGGAGGCAGGTTCTTTTACCCACTGACTCATCTTGCATGTCCTATAACAGGATTTCTAATAGCTACAGAATGTGCTACACCATACAGAGGTGCTACACTGTGATTTGTATAGCTACCCCTCCATTTGGCATTTAGATTGCTTGCAACTCTTCAGTATGGGAAGCTTCATTCTGTGCATAACAGAAACCAAAAGCTCTTAATGACAAATCCGTTACAGAGTACTCGCTCTGTTTTACAGGCCCAGGTTCATAATGATCTTTTACTGGTGAAGTTAGGTTTTGAGATTTCCAAGTTTCAAGCTTTTATATGTTGAAATCTTTGTATTGTCTTCTTCGCCTTGATGAAACTTGGAAATGCCTCTCCCATGCAAAGGCCACGTTCCTAATGTCTCCATTCGTTCTCTTCCTGGGTCTATGACTTCACCCTTAACCTGGAAGCCTTATGGAGTTTATTTTCATATATGTTGTGAGGTAAAGATCCCTTTCCAGTTATTTTTCCTCCTTTAGTTATCAGCCTTAACACCCTGCGCCAAACAATCCACCAGTCAACCCTGCAGCGCTAGCAATGCCGCCACGTCACAGGCTAAATTCTCTTTTGGCCTGTTTCTAGACTCTCTCTTGTTTCATTAATTTGTCTTGACTTGGACCCGAACATAACCATCTTAGTTATTTTAGTTTGGTACTGGCTGGTGGTGAAATCTAATCATTTTCATCAGTCATAACTTAAAAACATCTTGCAAATGGGGCATGTTGATGACTCACACCTCTACTCCCAGATCTTGGGAGACTGAGCCAGGAGGATTTGACGCCAATCTTGGCTGCATACTGAGTTCTAGGCCAGTCTGAGATAGAGATTAAGACCTTGCCTAAAAACCAATTTTTTTTTCTTATCACCTATTTATTCCTCTCTGTGACTTTTAAAGACTTTGTTAAGTTGATGGGCAGTGCCTTTTGTGTCTGTTCAAATCTATTAGAAATGTCAGACAAGGGAGGTCTAAGTAGATGGTTGTATTTTGCTGCACTGGTTTCCAAGCAGGTTGACTTTGATTCGTGACCAGCATGCTTGGGCCAACATTCTTCAGTAGAGTGACACCTTCAGATACCCAAATCAGCCCCTCCCGCTTCCAGATTGCTCACAAGAACAGCCTGAGAGACAAGAGCAAACACTATGTTTAATAGTACCTTGACATCTGGGTAGTAGCCACTGAATTTGGAGAGAAAAAGAAAATACGAAGAGTTAGCAGAAAAGGTCGTCAGGCACTTGATAAACTTAGGCTCCTTTTTTTCAGCCCTTGCTGTTTTCTGTTCTCTGTAAACATCTGCCTAGTGACTTTGAATTTATGCTACATAGTCCAGACCATAATTTCCAAGTTCTGATGGCATTGAAGATCAGAAACCATGCCTTTCTTCAGGGCTACTTTATTTATACTGGATTAAGTGAAACATTGAAGTATAGGGAAAAAATATGTCATTGGTCCTTGGTGATTCAGTTACCTCCAGGGTACCTAATTCTTAGAACAGGTATTAGAGCTGTGCTTGGTGCATATTCACTACCATTTATAACTCTTCTGCAACTTAAAAAATGGTTACAGAGATCCAGTATCCTGTATGCAAGTTGCTTGGGGCCCGGAAGTGTTTGAGAGCTCCAATTTTTTTCAGAATGTTTGTATATACATACTCACCTGTCTTGTGAAGGACCCAAGTCTAAATATGAAATCATTTGTTTCACATATGCCTCGTATGTACATCCTGAAGTGTGTACTCTTTCTTTAGTGCACCTATGTTTTGTCTGTGACCCATCGTGAGGTCAGATTTTCCACTAGTGATGTTATATCAGTGCTGAGGAAGTTTCTGATTTTGGAGCATTTTGAATCAGCGTTGCTCAACTTGTGTCTTGTGTACTCTGAGGTTCCATCCTGAGGCACTGCTGTTTTCCTGTGAAGATCTAGCTTTTTGGATAGGTTTGGGCAGAAGCTAACTGCTGCTGATCTAGGACAATTACATTGACTTAGCTGATAACCAAATCCCACTACTGTTTCTCAGGTTTGGTGGTACTAGGTGTTGGCGGTAGATCTCCTCTGCACAGCCCTGGGGTGGGATCAATATGGGATTAGAAGAATGTGCATGAATTGGCTCTGTATTGGTGCGGTTCTTGCTCTCTGTGTCAGCTCTTCTCTGTGGCAGAGGATGGTGGTGAGGGTCAGTGTTGGGCTTGTGAGTGTCAGGGGCTACGTGGAGGTACATGGCGTTTCTTACCCAAACATCCCTGTTTCCCTTCTTCTTGCCTAGAAACAGCTTATTTTCTTTTTTCTTTTCAGACCACCAAATATTGAACATATGAAATTAAAACAAGTCTGCATGTAGACGCTTGCAGGTTGTAGATTGCAAGGTCACGGCCAAGTTGTCTCCCATCTGGTTGTTGGCCTCTTTCTCTGACTTGTGTACATTATTGCTGTGACCAGCTTAGTGGCTTCTCAGACTGTTAGAGGTCAGTGTTCTTGGTAGAGAAACTGAGGTTTGTCCCTGCAACACACAGGCAGAGGTGTCACTAAGAACGTGGTCTGTGGGCTTTGGGTATCTCACACTTGTGGCTGGAGAGTTCCTTCACTCAGTTCAGGTATTCATATTCATTGATGCTGTCCAAAGATACAGGAGGGCTGCCCTTTGTTGAGACTCAGCAGAGCTTCTCCGGTTTGTGAGACTTCCTTAGCCTTGAGGTATTGACACTTGCTGCGTGCCACATGCTGGTCTGTTTTGACTGCCTTGAGCTTTTTGCTTTTTTTGTGACAGGGTCTAGCTTTGGAGCCCAGACTGCCCTTGAATTTATGATCCTCCTGCCTCAAGCCTTCCAAGTGCTAGAACAATAGGCATGAGCCTCCTTGAACTTTTGAGCTGCATTCGGAGTTATAGAATAACAGAAACCAAGTCTCTAGAGGCAGGCAATCTGAGTTCAAAGCCTGCCATTGGCCCTTTTTACCTGTGTTAACATGAGTGAATGACTTACAAAGATTTTTTTGTGTCACACCTTCCCACATACAGTTTGGCGTGGATTATTGTTATGTTCATCAGACTGTTGTAAGGATAAAATGAATTAATGTTTGCAAGCTCACAAGACCCTGGCTGGTGTTCCCTGAGGACTCCTCCTGAGAACTTGAGAACTCAAGAACTCAAATATTCAAAACAGAGACAGCAAACTCTCTGGATTTTAGGTAGACCTTTCTATGAGATAGGGCTTTGTTGGTGCAAAGAGAAGCTTATCTCTGTTATAGGATTTTTATTGACTAACATAATTACCAGAAGATGGAGTTTCATTCCCTCCCCTGAAGCTTGGGCAGAACTTAGTGATTCATTTTCTAAAGGGTGGAAAATGAAAGGGTAACTTTTCAGAGGAGAAATTTGCAAGCTATCGATCCAGCCAAGTGGTCAGGGGTAATGTCACTGGTAGGACTTGTCTTGATATCATCTACTTGCTGATGGGGTGTTTTGTTACTTTTCTCAACCCTGTGATCAAACACCTGATAGAAACAAGAGATGAATTACTTAGTTTGGTTCATGGTTTCTAAGGGGTTAGTCGTGGTCACCTGGCTTTGGGTTTCTGGGACTGCTGTGAGGCAGAACATTGGTAGAGATGTGGAGAAGCATCTTCATGGGAGGCAGGAAGCAGAGAACGGGCACACAGGAAGAAGTTGGGTAAGATACAACCCGACAGACAGAGCCCCAGTAACCTACTTCCTTCAGAGGCCCCAGTTCCTTTCCTTTACTGCTTTCCAATAATGGCATCATACCATGATTCTATCAAGAGCCTAGTCCATTGATTGGCTCAGAGTTCTCATCATTCAATCACTTTCACAGACACACCCAGAGGTGGTGCTTTACTAACCTTCTAGGTGGTTCTCAACTTAATTGAGTAAATTATCAAGACTAGCCATCACAACGGCCAAGGGAAGGGTACTCCCCCTTGGTGGTGTTCCTTCTAAAGGTCCATGATGTCTCATTGGGAGAAAACAAGAAACAGACCTGTTTCCTGACCAGTGCTCTTCAAGAGCATCCAGGCCATGGAAGACAGGGAAAGACAGTGGAGCTGTCATAGATGATGGGGGGAGATGAAGAAACCAAGAGAGCCAAGAGCCATTCGTGCCCTGGTTCGGATCCCAGACCAGAACAGGGACAGCAGTGGAGAAGATGGCTTGAAGGAAGTCTGTGTTTTAGGAGCAGTGGTACCCACCTTCCTTTCTCAGCCTGGCGAGCTGTCCTAGGTGCTAAGGTGGAAATGCCATCACTAGAGAGAGGAAGCTATATGAAGGATGTAGGGAACCTGGAACTATTTTTGCATATCTTCTATAAATATAAACTTATTTCAAACTGAACAGTTAAAAGCAAAGAAGCAAAACCACGGTACATGCTTGTTTTAGAAATGTTTAAATGATTTTAAAACAGGAGGTAGATGTCGAAGCCGCCATGGCTACCTCCCAGGTGTCCCTTCCAGATTTCCAAGGGCATGTAAACATTTTTATTAAATGTTTTAATAATTCCTTTTTACGCCCATTCTGATTATTCACATGCCTTAGAAGTTTCAATTACAGTGTGACCATTTCCCCTAAAAAGTGTCATTTTAGACCTGTTTTGGCTCTTTATAAGGTTTCTTTAAAGTGGCATTTGTTTAGTTGGTGCTTAATTTTATTTTCCACTTCTCCTTCTAACCATCCAGGTCTCTTTTATATTGTGTCTGCCCTTGCAGTCTTTTGAAAGCCTCCCAAATTAGCATCATCTGAGAATTTAATTAACTTGCTGTTTACTAACCCTCTCCTTTCAAGATAATTAATGAGGATGTTAAGTGACACTGGGCCCGACACCGCTCCCAGTGGCACCTGAGCGGGCAGCTACTGGAGTGAAGTTGGGGGGGGATCTCCCCCTCAGTTACTCTACAGCCAGCGTCCAGTCAGTGTGGCCACATGAGGAGCCAGGCACCAATGGCAAAAGTTTGCTTAAAATCAGGCTTTCCCACCTCGGCTTTTCCCACTCATTTTCTGCTTTGTTAATTAAAAAGCCTATTTTACTTAGAGTGGAATGCTTATTTTTCGTGTTATTCCCTAGACAGCGCCTCCATTACCAGGCTTGAAATTAAACTAGCTGAGAACGTCTCATGTCACAATTCCCTTTTGTTTCTGTGGAAGTGGCAGCCAGGCGTCTTCTGTGTCCTACATCCTCCCCTTGGCTTTCAACTCAATCCATGTAACTAGAGGTTATTGTTGATCTAGACTTCAGTGCTGCCTGCTGGAACTTTCTGCAGTGACAGAAGCCTACCTCATCCAACATGGTAGCCCCTAGCCACCTGTGGCTACTGAGCACTTGAAATGTGGCCACTGTGACTAAGAAATAGAACTTTGGTGTTCAGCCTGCTGTAAGTTTAGGTAGTTATATGTGGCTAGATGGTGACTGTTCTGGCCACCATGGCTGGTGATCTCTTATCTGCTTGGGCTTGTCTGTGGTGGGTCTGAAACCTCCAGCGACTTTCTCCTCTGGTAGAGAGGGTAAACTGATTTCACCATCTCACCCAACAGGCTGTAATTAGGAAGGTGAGTTTTCAGAAGGAAAAAGATGTTACTTTCTAAATCCAAATGTAAATGACTTGGATTATCCGTGTCACTGAGCGCTTCATTCATGCAGATAATTGAGAATTGACAGTGTCCTTTTCCCTCAATTACTTCCTGATGGTTCCATTGGTACAATGGGGGGAAACATGGAGCTCTTTTTAAATAGCTATGTTAATGTCCTCATCAATTTTACCTTTTTTATACCAATTAACAAATATTAATTCTTGCAGCAGAATTAAGTTGGCTTCCCTGAGGGAGCCACACTCTTGCCATGAGAGTCTAGTGAGGCTTAGCTTTTCAAGCCTTCTGTTCTGCCACGCACAAGTGAAGCAGAAACAGGGTAGTTTGCAGGAGGATCTTTGTACTGGATCATTCCCAGCACAGCATTATGTGGCAGATACTGAACCAGGACTAAAAGGAAGCCTGTGATTGAGTTCCAACACCCCGGTTTGTAGGCCTCTTTCTCTTTACCCATGGTGCATTGCAGGGGTTGCGTATCCAAAGCCCATAGGATCCACACAGGTATTGCAAATGGGCAGTTATGTGGGGTTGGGTGGTACCTGCTTCGTTTTGAGATGGGAGGGTATGTAGAGCCAGTGGTGAGGACTCCCCTCCCTCCCTCCCTCCCTCCCTGATGTAAGAAATCTTAATTGCATGGGAAAGTGACAGATTTTAACATTTTCATCATTAATTAAAAATTCTTACAAACTTCCAAGGTTAAAATAGCTTTTATTCACGGCAACCCCAGTGACTCTTTTACATTCACTGGCTTAACTCTCCCCTCCACTAAAGCAAAGATGACCATCTGTCCCCTCCCTATCCCCCAAAAATCAGTTGAATCCTGGAATGGCCAAACCCCTTGAAATCCGTGTAGAGGTAGAGATGGCGCTATTGAGAAAATGTTTACGTATCTTATTTTTCCAAGCCCAGACCTCCTGACTACTTACCCCTGGACACCGAGATCTTTCTCAGCTTTCTGCTTTCAGACAATGCTTAGGAAGTATCAGCATGGTGTGCAGGGAGATACATAGGCATGACAGTCACCTAGGTCTCATCTTCTGCCTATGCCTCCATGGTTCTATAAAGTCTGGGTTGTTTTCAGCTCCTGCAGGGCATCACAGTCGGCTGCATTTTTTGTTGTTATTCAGGCATTAGGTTTGGCAAATGTGGAGTCAGTTATAGCTGTTGCTAAACGCAGGATAAATGTCTAACCTTCACCTTGATTCACAAGATGTTACCCATTGTTGATTATGGAAGGAGATGCAAAACATGAGCACCTAGGACCACATGACCCAGGGCACATTTACCAGGAAGTTTGTACATTGGAAAACAAGGGATGGAGTTTAATTATTCTGAAGTCATTTTGTAATTGTGAGTTAAATGATCCTTGACTAGGTGTTGACCTTGAGTTTCAAACAGTTCATTTTTATAGGAAGTTTTCAAGCCTGGCTTTTACTGAGTTTTGAAAGTTGGAAATAACTTACTTTGTGTATGGGTGTGGGGTATGTTTGTTTGGGGGGGTGCTTTCTACCTTCTTCTTTGAGAACAGACCTGTGGTTTTTCATATGAGTGGGTAAAATCTCAATTTCAGATCAAGATCAGCACATAACCAATAGAGGAGGGAAAGCCATCCAACTACTTGCTTTTATAAATAAAGTTTTATTGGAACACATCGTCACTCCTCATTACAATCCATCATGACTTTTGCAATACTACAGGGGGCACTGAATAATTGTGACAGGTACTGTAGCTCTCAACCCCTAAGGTTTTGCCCTTTGGGTATTGACAAAGTTTTCTGACCCCTGGTCTGAACAACAGAAATGAGTCTTCTAAGAGGCAACAGTTTTAATGAATTCTGGGGAAGCTGACGAGACAGATACCATTCTTCCCACGGTGTCCTTAAAATGGCATTTGTTGTCAGCTTGGCTGCCTCTGGCTTATTCCTGTGACCTGAAGAATTTGCTTATTAGATGTTGAATGCAATGACCCTGGTTTCATGGTAACTAACCTGGCCTCGGCCCCTCGCTAATGCACTGCTAGTCATTTTATTCTGGAGACTGAGTAGCTTTCAACGCTGCTGTGGGAAGGACTCTGTTCATTAGTGGATGTGTGTAGCCTTCAGTTTCGCTAAAATCGGAATGCTTTCTCAATCTGAAACAGTGGGTATTATTCTAAATGTTAAGTAATATGGCTCTCTACAGACAAAGTGCTTCCCGGTCATTATTTAGCTCCATCATCGTTCCTTGAGATAATGTCATGAAGTAGGTTCTCAGTACTGCCATCCTGGTTTTAATGCCGAATCTGGAGGGATGGAAGGGACTCAGTGAAGGTCACTGAATAACAAAGCCGTTGGCCATTTGTGTCATCTCATGAGTCATGTTGGCTCTGGGGAATGCAGCCAGCACCATCAGGACTCACACCCAGGGGCAAGCAGGTCCTCCTCACAGCTTCTTCCCCGGCAAAACTGATGATTTCCTTAGCCAGGTAAGTGAACGGGGGATCCAGTAATTCATTCATTGTGTAGACCCAGGACCTGAAATCAGATGGTGGGGAGGTTTTCTGAGCCTTCAGGTTCCTGTTCAAACAGGCCATGGCCACCTGACCACTGCTTTCATTTTGCATTTATGAGGTACCTTCACACTAATTTACTCCTCATGGCCCTTCTTATATGGTGCTGTTCCTCTATTTACAGTTGAAGAGACCACTTAAGTGTCAGAAACCCTGTACTCTCCCTGCTTCTTGCCATGGGGTGGTCTGGGTCTGGTGTGTTGAGCCCAGAGTACAAGGATACGTGGTTCCTGCCTTCAGAAACCTTCTAATCTTGATGCTTTGTACACAGGCAGATCACAAGGACCCTGAGTGGCAGTGAGAAAATGTGTGCTGAGCAGTCAAGACCTAGAATTCAGAGGGGAAGGACTCACCGTAGATAGAAACGTGAGGCATCATGGGGTGGTAGCATTCAGGTTTGCTGGAACAGAAGCATGCGTGAGAGGGAATGGCACGAGCCAGTATGCACATGCACGCTTACACACGCATGCACACTCACAAACACACACTGAGTGGACCTTTGAGGGATGGAGACAGTACATCTAGCAGGAGACAAGGGAGGTCCTTGTAGCACAGGACTTTCTTCATGTATACAGAGAGAATGGTGCCAACAACTTTCAGAGGACTATGAATATTTGCTCTTCATTTTTGTGAGAGATTAAAGTATAAATTAATAGAGTCAAGAATGTCAGTTTATAAGTGGAAAGGGAATTAATCTGGAAAAATTATCACCATAGGGGCAGGAGAGATGTCTCAGCGGTTAAGAACACTGGTTGTTCTTGCAGAAGACCCAGGTTCGAATCCCAGCACCCACGTGGAAGCTAACAACTGTCTGTATACATGAAGCCAAAGGATCCAACGCCCTCTTCTGTCCTCCTCAGGCACTGTACGAGACAGGTACACTTACCTACATGTAGGCATAACATACATATAAAATGAAAATAATAAAATTTTTTTAAAAAATCACCATAAAAACATAGTAATCTAGCTGGGCGTGGTGGTGCATGCCTGTAGTCCCAGCACTTAGGAGGCAGAGGCAGGCAGATCTCTGTGAGTTCAAGGCCAGCCTGGTCTACATAGTGAGTTCCAGGACAGCTGGGGCTACAGGGAGACCCTGTCCCAAAAAGACCAAAAAACCCCATAGTAATCTAGAAGCATTTGGGAGACTGAGGCAGGACTATTGCTATGAATTCTGAGGCCAGCCTGGGCTACATAGTCCTAGGTCACCCTGGGCTACAGATTATGACTCCATCTCAAAATGAATAAACAAGATACCATGGCTACCAAAAGCTGGGACTAGATGTTAGCTCCTCCAGCCTTTTAATTACAGTGGAAAAGGTCTTGGACTTCAAGATTTAAACCTTTGGGGTTGGGGGGCCGCCTGGAGAGATGACTCAATGGTTAAGAGCACTGGCTACTCTTGCAGAGGACTGGGTTCTTTGGTTCCAAGCACTCACATGGGCTCTAACAACAGTCTATAACTGCAGTTACAGGGGATCCAACACCATCTTCTGGCCTCTGCAGACACTGCATGTGTATACATGCAGACAAATATTCATACACATAGCAACAATAAAGATGTTAAAATTAAAAATCTTTTGGGACAGGATCTTCTTGTAGTCCCAGCTGGCTGGAATTCAGTGTATAGAGCAGGCTGGCCTTGATCTCACAGAGATTCACCAGTTTCTGTCTTCCAAGTGCTGGGATTAAAGGCATGTACCACCATACCCAGCCAAATTTTTAAAAATATTTAAACCTTTAGAATGCCTCTAATCTGAGATTCCAGAAAGATATCAACTTTCCATTAACCTCTTACTGATGCAGCCCAGGAGAAAAGCACAGCCAGGCTTATGTTCAGCTGTCCCCGTGTCTTCGTCACATAGGACCTTCTGAGGAGCCTACCATGTGTAGCTTCCTGGCGCTTCACTGCTGAGGGAGCCTACCAGTCCTCTCTTTGGTCCTGTCTTCCTACAATCTTCATTTATGCTCCCCAAACCGTACAGTTTTGCGACAATAAACTTTTTCTAGTTAGTTCTTTAGATGGAGATTTCGGAAATTGTATTTCATTGTCAGAAACCATGATGGTGCTTCAGTGGGTTTTGTGAAAGTCCAGAGTGGAATAGATGCCCGTCTCTGGCGTTCTCCCCTGCAGATCTTCTATGGCTTCTTCCCGGCTCATTCCTATTTCTTGGGAGCATGTGGCTTTGAGCGAGGAGGTGGATTGGCTGTGAAAAGCCTCCCTGTGTGTTACCACTGAAAAATTAAGTTTCTAGAAGTCTTTCACTAGGGACCTTGCAGTCTCACTCCACTGGGGGCTAAGCAGAACTGTGTGGCAATGGCTTAGGTCCAAGTCGCTTAGGTGTTCACTGGGGTCAGGGGAGGGGTGTTCTGTTTTAGGTGGGGCTGGCCAGCCAAGCAGAAAGCTAGAACATAAGCTTAGAGAGGAAAGACACATAGGACAGTGGTCAGTGAGCCCCATGGAACTGTATAACCCTCATAGGTCCTGGAATTTAGAAACAGAGGAAGACAGAAAATCTAGTCATTCAGGGAGTTGAGAGACTTGGAGGGAAAATCTAGTCATTCAGGGAGTTGAGAGACTTGGAGGGCCGGCCGAGTTCTCAGAGGGACATCCAGCAGATGGGATGGGCAGCAGATTCTGGAGATATTATTGTTTAGGGATGATGCATGTGTCATCAGGAAAAAAAAAAAAGTGTGACCATCTTGACTAGTAAGAGCTAGAGAGTTGACGGCTCCAATAGTAGCCATGTGGCCCTGTCTCTTAGTGGCTCTTGGGTTTCAGAGCAGTTTGACATTGCTCTGTTGGCCTTGGTAGGTCCTAAATATTTGCTACAATATTTGTACTGTGTTGTGTTTTTTTCCTATAAAGTTGTGGTGAATTCTGCCTGAGTTACTCCCAGAGAGGCGTGGGTGGAGGCTACTCTCTCTTATCTTCTTCATTAGTAATAAAAGAGCACAGTGATGCCAGACAACAAACCTATAGCCAGGGTGTAGTGTCTCACACACGGAGAACTATGATGAAAGAAGGTTATGAGTTCGAGGTCAGCCTGGGCTACACAACCAGCCACTGTCTTAGAAAATCAATGAAAAGAACATATCTAGGTATATGTAGGAGTAAAGGAAGGTTGGAACAGCTGTGACTGCTCAGTCGTCCTTTAGCCACTACCATTTTTGTCTGATTTGGAGGGGAAGGAGGGGGAGCTCTCTTGTGATCTACATACTAAGAAAGTTAAGTCACTAAGTACAGCCATTTAAAGTCATTATCTCCAGTCATAAAATCATATTTAAACACACAGTAAATGTTTATCCTCTTCCATCTCCAACCTCCCACCATAGTCAGGAGGACGCGGAGAACCCCCTATAGAAGCCCAGAGAGGCTCAAAAGGATGGTGTGTGGTGGGCACTGGCAGGGATCCCTTCAAGCCCTGGGACCCAGAGGGGTTAGCTCAGGTGCGATGGGGAAGGGTAATCCAGAGGGAGGTGTCGGTCACCCTACCTTACAATTTCCAGGGTATTTCAGCTTGTGGAGGAGGTGCCTGGGAGGGTATCCAAGAAGGAAAAGGCATCGAAACCACAAAGATCAGATTGGTGAGTAAAGTGGGAACTGCCATGGGGCTGCTTTTGTGTGACATAGAGGACTGAAATCGGAGACAAGGGACGTGGATTTGGACTCCATTAGACAGGCCTTGAAAGGCATGCCAAAGCCCAAGAGTCAAACGGAGTAGGAGAGGATTTTTCTCAGTCACTTGGACCTTCAGCCACCAGTGTTTAAGAACCTCCCACAGATCTGGAGCAGTGCTGAATAAAGAGGACAGAAAGACAGGACTTGGGTTCAGCCTGGAGATGCCAGTTCATGGGGTGGCATGACAGCTGTTTCTGGACAAGTACGGGTCCCAGGGGGGAAACTGCAGGCCCCAGAGGAGGGGCTGGGGAGCTGGGCCTTTGTGCAGTGTAGAGATCTAGACATTTCAGCTAAATATTTTCTTTAAGCCTTTGGATTCCCCAGACCTTTAAAAAGACTATTAAATTTTTTGGCAGTGGGGTGGGGCACTGGAGATATGGCTCAGCAGTTAAGAACACTGACTGTTCTTGCAGAAGACCCGGGTTTGAATCCCAGCACCCACATGGCAGCTAACAACTGTTCATAACTCCAGTTCCAGGGGATCCAGCAGCCTCTTCTGACCTCTGCGGGCATTGCACAACATGGGTTCACGTACCTACATGCAGGCAATACATGCATATGCATAAAATAAAAATAATAAATAAAATATTAAGAAAAGATTAGTTTTTTCAATCAGAAGATGAGACTGTTAACTTTTAGAAATCAGTAGTGTGACAAATTCCATGATCTCCAATTAATAATGAACTTTTCATGTGGGCTTATATATATATGCACATATATATATATATAATGTGTGTGTGTATATATATATATGTATATACACACATATTCTTAGTTTTCCATCTCTCAAACATATTAGAAGGTCCTCCGTATTGGCAGGCTTCTTTACCTGACCCACTAAGACAGTGGTCACCAAACGAACTTGCTTAAGAATCACCAGGAGGACTTGCTGAAACTTTTATGTCTGGATTCCACCTCCAGAATTCTTGTTGACCTGGACAGAGTCTGAAAGTGCACAACTCCAAGGTTTCCCAGGAGTGCCAGTGTTGGTGGTCCATGGCTACTCTTTGAGCATCTCTGTTGTGAGCCAGACATCCCTGAGCATAGGAACTACTGGGTTCCTGGTGGGACCTTCCTTTAGCATGGCTCCTTCTCAGGGGCCTGTCTGACCTTGCCCACCCACTCGAGCAAGGAAAAGGTAAAGACTCACAGTAGCCCCCCTGAGGTCAGGCAGGTGGCTGTTCAGATGACTCATCTAGCCCTTTTTGTTATCCTCGTGAGAATTTGGACTCCCCCAGTGCCCTGCACCTTCCAGGATGCTGGGCCCTGGGCAGTGGCCTTCAATGCTCCTAACTTCCCACCGTGAGGAACATCCACTCTGAAGACACTTCTGAGGTCCCAGAAACTTGGACTTAAGCCTCGAGGAGCGGTAGTTGGTTTTCACTCATCACTGTTCTCCTGCTAGCTATGTTTTTGTCAGACTTCAGGGTTCAGCTTTGTGTTTCTGTCTTACTGGTTGGTGCCGGGCCCTTCTGTGAGAGGTCCCCTCATGACCTGTAAACGGGGGTGAGGAAGTAAGGGTGCTAATCTGGGAAAACCAGGGGAAGCAAGCAGACACCCAGAGATTCCCCCAACCCGGGAGATGCTCCTGGTCTTTGAGCTCATACCCAGTGGAATGATTAATCGATGTTCTCTACTCTGCTGGACAATTAAGGGAAGCAGGAGAAGGAGGGAAAAGTCTTCAGTTAGAGCTAATTTGGCACCATATTGTTTTCTGTTAATCTATTTTGTTTTCTGTCCGTCTGTCCCAAGGGACGGGGGCCTTGCTGCTTGCTGAAGCATGCATAACTAATGTCCTCATTAAGGACTGATCTGTTTATCAGGGCCATTCTAGGAAGCTGGGCTGCCAAACATAGGCACAAGCTGGGGGCTGTTACCTCCCTCTGGGCCTTAGCCCCACCTCATTAAGCTGGTCCTGGCTATTGATTGGGAGCCTGTGTTTGGAAGAGTCTTACTTACTTCATGCATTATCTTGACAGATTGATCAGACCTGATTGAGAACCTCTTAAAGGAACGAACAGCTGTAATGGGAAAGTTGGACTCTGTCATCTGTTAGGATGATTCTGGGAGCAAGAAGAACAAGGCTGACATCTTGGAGCAATTGTATTTACAATTAACATGGCTGAAAACGATTGCCTCTATTGATCCCCCCTTCCTGCAATTACAGCCCCATTGTTTACATTCCAGCACTTCGGTTATAAAAAGGAAATTCAATAATTATTGCATTATTTAAAGTTAAAGTGCCACAGAGTTTGCTGGCTGCACTCGCTGGTTGATTTAACGTTCAGTAAAATCCATGCTGAGCTCTCCATCTTGAGGCTGAGCAATATTGGCTTTTAACGAGGCTTAAAAAGGGGAGGGGAAAGGAGAGCAAAACTCAGCACATGGGGTGTTTGTCTGGGTTGTTTATGGGGAGGGGGAGCCCAAAAGCAGAGCAGGAAAACCAGCCATGTCCTCATTTACAAAACTACGTCCCTCTTGCCACGTGGCCATCCACACTGTAGATGCCCTTGTCTTGGTTCCTTGATTGAGATTCAACTTTGCTTTGCTTCCTCAAAAAAGTTTTCTCCTCCCGGGCGTGGTAGCACACGCCTTTAGTCCCAGCACTCGGGAGGCCGAGGCAGGTGGAGCTCTGTGAGTTCGAGGCCAGCCTGGTCTACATAGTGAGTTCCAGGCCAGCTGGGGCTACAGGGAGACCCTGTCTCAAAACGATACAAAAAAAAAGTTTTCTCCTTATCCTGTTGCTTTCTTGTCCTCCTTCCGATCCCCTTCAACCTTCAGCAAAAGCCATGAACTTGCAGGAGAAATGGTGAGCTCTCAAGGTAGCCAGGTGATCCTTACCAAATGCATTCAAGAGGCAGGGTCTTGCTGTCATGTTCCCGTTTCCTCTTTTAAGAGAGAAATGAACTAAAAATAAAAAGATCACACACCTCCTATGAGGAAGAACTCCGCCTTGTGGGTGCGCCATATCCCCTGTCTCTGGCACACTGACTGCCTTTGCTTTCTCTGGGAGCTCAGGAGGAGCCCCTGGGTTTTAAGTACCAAATTCCTGCTCCGAGCTGCAGCAGCCAGAAAGTTCAAGAGCATGGGAGGAATTTTAAAGACCGTTTTATTTTTCTCCTGTTTGGTTGAGAGTCTCCCATGGGCTTGGTTCCAGGGAGCCATCTGGGCAGGTGCACCCAGCAGGACACAGAGCAGAGGAGGAAAAAGTAATGCCTTGCAACCCCCCACTTGCTTCCCACCACAACCCCAGGAAAGTTTAGACTACAGGTGGGAAAGGGAAGAGGAAGATGAATAGAGCCAATTGTGACTTTTATGAAGTATCTAAGGCAGGCCAGCAGTGGGCAGCTGCTTCCTAGCGACTTTTTTGTTAAGGAGGTGAATTCTTGGGTGTAGGCTTTGCGTGATTTATCGAGTGCACTTTGGTAGAATCTGAAATACTCTTTAGGAAAAAGGCAAGTGCAGAGATTTGAAATCTTGGAAGTTTTCCTCCTGACCGTGGGACATCTCCACATTTTCTGACCTGGGTCTCTCTTCCCTGGCGATCACTGTCTAAACCACAGCCTCAGCACCAGAAGCAAGCATGCCCTGGGACATTAACTTCTCGGGCCCCAGGCAGACCTGCTGAATCAGACCCCCTGGAAGTGGCCTGGTGTTTCATGGTATAACTCCTCCCCCGACTCCCCCAATCCCCAGGTGCTTCTGATAGATGCCAAGTTGGAGCGTTCAAACAGCATTACAGCATAGACCACAGGTCCTCAGTGTTTCACCCACCTGCCAGAAATGATGAAGCAAGATCTGGGTGAACAGCTTGAAGATCGTGGTGCTGCCAAATATTTAGGCAGTCCTGCATATCTCCCAAAGGATTTTAATGTATGGTGTCCTATGTGGGTTGAAAAATAGCCTGCAAGGAAGACTGGGCGAGTGTAAATATCTCCATTTTATAGATGAAGTGATGCACCTGTTTGGACCACCAGGCAGGCTTTTTTCTTTTTTCTGGCCATGTGGCTTGTCACAGAGTTGGAGATACAAATAAGCAGATTTCCCAGAATGGATCAATCACTTGAGTTATCTTTCCTCCTTTGGTCCTCACCTGCAGTACTGGCAAACTTGGTAAAGAACATGGTCTTTGATTTTCATTATATCAACATCCCAATGAATAAACACATGGTTTTGTAGTAAGGCATGGTCTACTTACACCAGCAGCAGGGTTTTAAAAAAATGATTTAAAGATTAAAGAAAAGTTATGTTTATGAGTGTTTTGTCTCCACGTATACACCATATATGTGTCTAGTGCCCATGGAGGCCAGGTGAGGGTGTAGGATATTACTGGAACTGGAATTGAAAGCAATTGCGAGCCATCATATGGGTTCTGGGAACCAAACCCAGGTCCTGTGCAAGCACAGCAAGCGCCTTTGACCACTGAGCCATCTCTCTAGACCTCAAGCAGCAGGGCATTCGATAAATTACTTAAAAGAAAAATCCAGCATCTTTCTGAGGAGGAAGTTGGCTTTGCACACTCAGGATCTCCTGTCCACATCTTGATTTCTGTACATTATCGTTTTTTTTAAAAAATTAATTTTTTTATGTGTACGAGTGTATTGCCTGTATGTATGTAAGTGCACCCATGTTGTGGAGTGCCCGTGGAGGTCAGATCGTGGGATCTCCTGGAACCAGAGTTACTGACAGTTAGAGGCCATGTAGGTGATAGGAATTGAGCCCAGGTCCTCTGCAGGAGCAGCCAGTGCTCCTAACCACTGAGCCATCTCTCTACCTTCCATCATAGTTTTTCAGTGTCAACCTTGGCCTTTAGGGTCTGAGGGGATGTGGGGGAAATTTTTAATAGGCGTGCTTAGTGGGTGCATGTTTCCATTCTTTTTTTTTTTGATCTTTTTGAGACAGGGTCTCCCTGTAGCTCCAGCTTTCCTGGAACTCACCATGTAGACCAGGCTGGCCTTGAATTCACAGAGATCTGCCTGCCTCCCAAGTGCTGGGATTAAAGGCGTGTGCCACCATCCCCGGCTTATGTTTCTATTCCTAATCTCAGATTAAGTAATTTGAAAAATAAAGTAATGGTAGCCTCAGTTATTATGAAGGCTAACTATGTATCAGGTGTACGGCATTAAACATTTCATGTGAATCACCCTGTGTTCCCAGCTGTGGCACCGAGGAGGTTGTTACTGTTCCAATTTTGCACAGGAAGAAACTGAGGTCCAGAAGTATAAATGACTTGCCTCAGTTAGCCCAGTTTTCATAGTGAGGGCCTCTTGCCCAACCATTTTCATCCACAGTGTACCCTGAGCAGTAGTTTGATGAAACGTTGAACAGTTTTGTGGCCCTTAGTTTTGTATGATGACGCACATTCGTGAGGGCTGGAGAGTAATGCTGGGGAGGACATCCCACTGGCTGGAGAAGGTCTCAGTTAGCTGGGTACCATCCTGGTGAGGGGAGTGAGTGCCAGGCCCTAGGTCCATAGACAGTTTCTGAAGGATGGTCAGTTTGACTTCAGGCTCGAGGTACCCATTCTGTTCTTTCATCCACTTCTAAGCTCCACCTGGCTGATGAGTTGTAGGGACACTTGGGTAACCACTGTAGAAAGTAGCCCAGGCTTTGCTCGTGATATTATGCTCTGAGGACCCCTTTCTTTGGGGGAGGAGACCCTTCTGTGCCTGTAAGTTTCTTCACAGTATGTACATAGTGACTCCATAGTCCTTTTCTGTTAGAGTTTTCTTCATAGGGAGAAATGCAATCTTGGTGCTAAGCATGGGCATTCCCTAAGCACCCATCTGTATTTTTCCCCCAGAAAAGATTTCAAGCTAAGACAGACATAATCTTTAGAGAGTCTCAGACTTAGGTTGCTACTTTCCTCCTGGATTTACTGTCTGGCTCAAGGTTGCTAATATTGAGATTTAGGGGCAAGTAATGTTCATTTAGGGGAAAGATACAGGAATGGGGAACCTCAGCTCAGGCCCTGGAGTTTGCAAACTGACAGGGAACACTCAGGTGGCTTGTTCTAGAGTGTGAGGAGTGAGGAATCTGCCCTAGAAACTAGAAAATAGGGCAGAGCCACCCAAACGATTGATCTGGGACTGTTTTTTTTTTTTTTTTTTTTTAAACTTCCCTTTGCTTTTTTCTTATAAATCATATCTTACAGTGTCTGCAGGGCGCCAACAGTGAAACGGGACTAAATTAGCATGTGCCAAGGATGAGGGCACAAACGGATGAAAAGCCAAGATTAAACAGAAAATACATATATATTTAGGTTGACCTTTCACGCATCTTCCTGAAAATGTGACATTCAATCTGAAATGAACTCAACCTCGCTGATTGAAAAAATTAGTCACCCTCACCTCTGGTTGCATTACATCTGCAAAGATTCTTTTTTCAGGCCCTCAAGGTGAATGCCTGGGCCTGAGGCACCTCCTGTTCCGGCAGGGCCCTGCCATCAGGGTAGGGGTAGTCTGACAGCTGTGCACCTGGAATCGTGTCCCGGGATCCAGCTCTGTGTCTGCTGTACATTGTGAGACCTCAGGATAGTCACATGAACTTTCTGAGTTTTGGGGTCCTTCAAGGACAAGAGTCAGGAGCTGTGTGCCTCACAGGCTGTGAATACTCTCATCTTTATTTCCTCTTTTTATTTGGGGAAATTCTCACGCTAACTCTGCATCCTCCACATCTTGTCATCTCTTCTCACCTGTTTTGTTGGTGAGACCTTATACTGACTCCCCACAGAGAGAACCCAAAGCCCTTGGCATGCTGGGATTAGCTCTGTTCTTCCAGGGAAGCCTTCCATAGCAACTGTTCTTCCATTGGGAGGCTCCAACTTTGTGGATGGAGGGAAGTTACAGCCCCCGCCCCTTAACCGAGGTACCCTTCAGCACCTCGCAGGTGACTGGGCCTTTCTGGGACATCCCACCATGGTATTTGCTCTCCTCTGAACTAAGAGCTGTCTGGTGTTTCACTGGCTTACTTGGTCCATTCAGGTGGATGTCTGGGAGTTGCCTCCCTGATCAGAGAGCTTTGTGATTTTCTTTTGCTCCCAGAATAGGATTACATGGCGTGTAGTCTGAAATGTGATGAGAGGGTGTGTGTGGTGTGTTAATAGTAACAGGTGTTACTCCCCAAGGAACTGTCCTTTGTGAATCATGGGTGTGTGTATCAGAATGTGCTCTGCCTATTTCTGCTTTAAAGGGGCAGCTATGACCAAACCTGATCAATAGTTTGAATTCTGTGCATGAAGAACCAGATGTTACAAGTTTCCTATGGAGGAGGAGAAGAAGGAGGGGGAGGAAGAGGAGGAGGAGGAAGAGGAGGCGGGGAGAAGAAGCCAGGGCCCCTCTTGATTTATACAAATCAGTGTTCTCTGACAGAAGTTGGTTAGTTTTCCTGGGAAACAAGTAACAGGAACACATTTTTTTTTTTTCCCCCTGTGATGAATTATTTCTAACAAGAGCCCTTTTTGACTTTCCTTACTTGGCTGGATTTGTACAACATATTAATGGGGTAGACTCCCTCAGAGGGATGCAGCCTAGCTTCTAGTCCTTTCTCTTTTTTTGTATTTTATTTATTTTTATATTATATGTATGAGTGTATTGCCTGCATGTATGTGAGTGCACCTGTGTAGAGCAATGCCACGGAGGTCAGAAGAGGGCTTTGGATTTCCTCTGGAACTGGAGTTAAGGACGGTTCGTAGCCACCATGTGGGTGCTGGGAATCGAACCCGGGTCCTCTGAAAGAGCAGTCAGTACTCTTAACCGCTGAGCCATCTCTCCAGCCCCAACCTTTCTTTTTAAAATATTAGAGTTTTTCCCTTGAATTACACACCAGGCTTATTGTCAGAGGACTGTCTTGCTGTGGTAGGGCTTTTCTCTTCTTGATTTTTCTCCTTGACCTGGATCAGAAAGGGTAGTCATGGAGACCAATGTGGGACTTAAGATGCCTCCATCTTCCATATAGCTGGATTGAGCATTAAGAACAGATAGCCAGGGACGATCAGAGGCACAAGAACACCTCTCTGACCAGTGAGTCATACTCCTTTATGTCTAGAACAAGATGCTGGCTACCTGGCACAAACCATTTCCATTCCCAGGGGCTCACGACTATGGTGATCTGGTCTTCCTTTGCTGCACAGTGGCCATTTAGAGAAATTAGAGACAGAGCTTAAAGCTTCTATGTATGCATCAAAATTGGTACTTCTTTCCTTCCTGTAGGTACTTTTGTGAGTGTAAAAGTTTCTTTCTGTGTAAACTGCTCTACTTGTGCAGTGTTTATAACCTAATCTTTTGCAGGTACAGTTTATTATCCATCCATGCATCCATCCATCCACCCACAATGCTGGGGATAGAACCCAGGGCCTTGTATGCTAGGCAAACACCCTTATTGCCTAACTATACTCCAGACAACTTTCTAAAACAAACAGTGAGACTTTGCAGGACAATCAGGGAAAACCTTTGTTGCATTCAGGATTGTAGGCAGAGGCTGGCCGGGCCCCGCAAGCTTGGACAGACCTTAGTTTTCTGTTGTTTAGCTGGGTGACTTTCAGTTTTTAATTTTCTAGTTGGTCACCCTCCTCTAGTGGGCCTTTGCAGTTCATGCTGTTTTTTTGGGAGTGTGCTAAGAGGCATCTGGAATTCAGGGAGGCGCGTGGTTTAGTCTTAGAATGGTATTAGAACTGAAGGGATCATCTCCCTGGACACATTCTCTGCATCACATTGTCATCGCTTGAATTTCCTATTGGTTATGGCTCTGGTGTTGTGTGTTACACGTCTGTTGTGTGTAGTCTGAAGTGTTTGTAGACACTTAGACTGAAACCTAAACAAATCCCAACAAACGGGCCCCACAGTCGGCATTCTGTGGGTCTCAGGGGATCCTGAGTGTACTGTATACCAACCACAGCTGAAGCTGTTGCTGTGTTTTGTTTTGTTTTGTTCTGGCCATACTTGTGACCTGACTAAGAAGAGTAAGAAAGACTCATGAACACAGAGTAAGGAAAAGGGAAAGGAGGAGTGAAAACAGCTTGGGTCCCCCTCCTCACCAACAAGGAGGGTCCTGTAATAGAGACGGAATGTCGGGGAATTCAGAATTTGTGTGGGAGAAAAATTTCCTGCCTGGCGACGACGGGAGATAGCCTGCTCTGTGAGGAGGTAGCTCTGTTATTGAATGCACCACTGGGATTTGTGCCTTGGTGGATTCTTCATATATTACAGTGAATTTAATTAAATACATTGTGATCCCAATTGAGGGTATTCTAATTAGCTGGGTCAGGAACAAATTATTCTCCCTCCTTCTCCAGATGAAAACATCTCTGCTCTTCTGGGGGGAAAGCATGTCCTTGGCTGCCTGACTTGCCCCATGGAGTTGAATCCTCTTCTGTCTTGAGCCCCACCTCCTCCTGCGCCTGTATTAGGCAGGCTTTCGGGGTAGGACTCTGGGGAGAGCCTATGCCCCTTGTACAGAAGCCGGTCTGGTCTGCAGGGTCAAGGGGTTGACCTGCTCAAGGCTAGGGAATTACTGGATGGTTTGGAGAAGGGTCTAGACAGAGGTCAAGACTCTGCTATAGGTCTTTGTTGACTACAGCTACAAGCACAGGGCTTATTACAGGCAGGTAAACATCAGGAACTCCAGGTTCTAAGTGGAGAAGAGAAAGTTTGGGAGTGGGGGTGTAACTTTTAGATATAGATGTCTTTTAGTATTCCAGATTTAGTTGTGTGTGTGTGTCTGTGTATGTCTAGAAATGAACTTGGAGTGCAGGGTTGAACTATGAATTCAGCTTTCTAAGAAAGTCCTCAGAGAGGGCCCTAGTGTTCTGCACTGTTACAGCAGAGGAGTCTGTGGCTCTGGTCTTTTGTTTCCCTTTATTCTTTTCTCCTTGATTTGTGGTGGATGGTCATTTCCTTTCCAAGATGGCTCTCCCGTGGCAGACCAAGAATTTGTGGCGGATCTGGAGGTTGAGACCAACATGAGCTCATAGGCAGAGTAGCTTGGGAAAATCTTCTTAGCAGCTTTTTAAAAGTGAGAATTCCCAAGATGTTTGTTTCAATTCAGGATTTATACAGCCTGACCACTCAAGAGTCCCAGGAACTGAGGACAAAAGGTGATTAGACTTCTCCATTCCTAGCCAGCTCTTTTTGACTGTGTTAATCTTTTGTTCTGGCTCAGAGATTAGAGACTCCAGCCATTTGCAACAGGACCCTCACATCAACACTAAGATACTATGTTTCAAACTTAGTGCCTTATTGCAAAGTAGTCCCCTCCTCTCCCATGGGGGAAGTCATGGGGCGTTGGGAGTTAAGACTTCAGCGAATCTCGCTCAGTTTTTTTTTTTTTTTTTTTTTTTTTTTTTTTGACAGGGTCTACTACTTAGCCCTGGCTGGTTTGGAACTCCATATATAGACCAGGCTGTCCTGAAACTCAAAGAGATTCACTCGCCCCTACCTTCTGAGGGTTGGGATTAAAGGTGTGCACCACCATGCCCAGCCTGCTGTGATTTTGTAGTTGGTGATACCACCAAAATCCCATGAGGAAATGTAATGATCTGGACTCTGCTTGTTTTCTACCTTAGCTTTTAATTGACAATTTAACAAATGTTATTCTCTTGGTCTCTGTGACCCAGGACAGCATTTGCATGTGTTTCCTGCTCTGAATCCCAGATTACATCCTTGTTCCTGGGAAGAGCCTACCCAGAATTTTGGCATTAAAGGGGCCTAAAGGAGAAGTTGGGGAGAGTGATGCCTCCAGATCCTTCTTCTCCCCCAGGGTGTAGTGACCACAAAATATTGCTTTGTCATACCCACCCTTCAAAGTCTTTTACAAGTTTTGTCTTAGATGAGAGACACTGAAGATAAACAATGGAAAAAAAAAAAAAAAACCAACCCAGCAATTTATTTCAACAAGAGTAGCTTTTTATTATCAGTTGTAATTTCTTCAGGATTTCTCATGGAGCTCTTGCTGGTTCTTCCCGTTCCTGATTGTGAAATTGTTCCAGGGAAGCTATTTCTTGCAGGGGCTTCCATTTTTTCCAAGGGCTGCATTTGACTGTGTTGATTTACCCTTTTTGAGGATGGGGAGGGATTGTTCTCACTGGGTACCTGTGGAGCCCTTTGCATCTGTACCTACAGGTTTGTGTAGGTTCCTGTGGAATGCCATTTCCCCTGACTGGGGGACTCTGGCCTCTCTAGAGAATTCTCTATGGGATCCTGTTATACATTCATATTTCTTCTTCCAACTGTCTGCAAACATGCTTCTGGGTTTTCCTCCCTTTCTTGGTGGACATAAGATGGGAGCATGTGTTTGAGCCTAGGAGCAGTGCTATCAGATAGATGTACGTGTAGGGCCACTCTGTTATTTTCGATTTCCTGTGGCATACAGGACATTCTGTGTGTGCTGGTGTTACGGTGCCTTGTCTTACAAGCTGGACAAGGGCGATATCACACAGCATCAAACCCATGATCAAGGCATTGGCATTGGGGTCAGGAGGGAGACTGTTGACACAAGGCATTTCCAAGGTACTTGCTGTGTGCTTGGACAAGCTTGGGTGACTGGGGGGAGTTGGGAAGAGGAAGCCCAAGATGGGGAAGACAGTCAATCACCTGAGTGCATAAGGCCTTTCTATTATCTGAATTTCTTCTTCCCCAGGGATATTGGGTATTTGGTGTGAGGGAGGTTCTAGTTCTTTCTCTGCCAGTATCTGTGTTATTTGGGCAGTCACTTAAGCTTTTGGGACTTGTTTCCCCTACCTCATGTGAAGTGAATGAGAAAAGTTAATTTGGACCACCAGAGACGGCCGTCTCTACCCTAAGAGTTAATCCATTCCCTGTTAGAAGCCAGAGCTTCACATCCCTCACATTCTCAGGAGGCCCAAGAATGTGGTGACTCTGTTCTTGGATGACCTTAAGTCTCCCAGGAGCAAAAGTCCCAGTTCTTTTTTGGGGCAGAAGAGTTCTTTATTTTACCAGGGGGGACAGGCAGTAGGGCAGTGCAGTAGCTAAGCCCCAGACATGTAGCATTCACATGCAGAACAGCTACACAGGTTGGGGCTGAGCCAGAGGTGGGGACTAGGACTATGGCACACCCACAGTACCCCTACCAGGCTGCTTGGGCCCTGGGCTCTTCTGACACCCATGGTATCGGGAGACAGAAGATTTAGCTGCTTCCCCTGGGTAAAGCCCCATAACTCTAGCCAAGAAGAAATTGGCATAAAGGGAGTGGTATTTGGACAGTTTACAGCACTTGATTCTGTTAGGGTTGGCACAGTTTTGCCCCCTGGGAGAGTCCCATGCACAGGACAGCACAGCGCTAGCAGGAAAAGGGTCTTTATACTTTCTGCCCTACAGAAAGGCTTAGAAGAGTGGGGACCAAGACCCTCCCCACCTATCAGGGACGTGCCAATAGAAGGGTCTTCCCTGAGCACAAGCAGGGCCTCCTAAGGCAGTAGATGTCCAGCTCTGTAGACTGCTCTCAGGGACACCTGCTATTCTTGTGGTCCACACTTTCAGCAACCTGTGCCTGCTTCCTGCTGGCTCTTGTGTCAGTATTGTGTCTGTTAAACACAGCAGAGAATGTAGTTGTGACCAGTGATACTAAGTAGTGATGAACTAAATGACCTTGAGAGACTGATAGGGACTTTAGAGAAATTAATTTTTCTGTCTTTATTAATCTGGAAGAAAACTTACTCTTAGATTTCCCCAGGAAATTGTAGTTCTGTTTTTTGTTTGGTTTTGTTTTTGAGGCAAGATCTCATTATTTAGCCCAGGCTGGCCTTGAACGTCTGTTCCTCCTGGCTTCTCAGCCTCCAGGTGCTGGGATTATAGATTTGTATCATCACACCCAGCTAGACTAATTTTAATTAAAAAACTTTTTTTTTTTGAGGCACGAGTCTCATGTAACCCATGCTAGCCTTGAACTCACTATGTAGCCAAGGATGACCTTGATCTTATGATTCATTGTCTCTGCCTCTCAAGTGTTAGGATTTTAGGTGTGCATCACTACTATTGGTTTATGTCATGCTGGGGACTGAACCCAGGGCTTCATGCATGCTAGGAAAACACCTACCAGCTGAGCTACATCCTCAGCCCTGTAACTTTAAATACAAACACTCGAGCTGTCTTTGTTACTGAAAGGCCAGATATGCACTTTGGTTCTGCATTACTGCCCTAGAGAACCTTACAGGTAGGTTGTCCACGAGCTGTCACCAAAGCCAGGGGATGGCTGGCTTTCTCTGTAAGGGTCCAGATAATAAAACTTAAGTCTCTGCAGACCATACTATCTCTGTCACTGTTGTTCAACTCTGATGCTTCAAAAGCCTCTATAGATTGTGTGTCCATCAGTGGACCTAGCTGTGTTCCAACAAAACTTTGTTTATGAAAACAGGTTGTAGGTGAGATTTGGCCCCTGGCCACAGTTTGTCTACCAGTGCTCTAAATAAAGCAAGACAGCCTGGAGTGTGAAAGGAAGACCCTTTTATAATGGTGTGATGCTGGGAGGGCCCTGTCAATGAGCGCTGTTACCAGGTACTATGGAAAGCTACCTGGGAGTGCCCATTCAGGAGAGAAGGGGGCACTGGGAAAAAGACAAGTACTCCACGTAAAAAGTCTTAGCAGCAGCCACCATGCACCATCACATCCTCCAGCTGACATGCCTCTGGCTGTTGCCAGTAGAGGGGTGGCCTGTACCATGGTAAGCCTGAGTGCCTGACCAAGGGAGTGTCCCTCTTCATTTCTGCAGCACCTGCAGCAGCACGAGAGCGGCGTGGAGGGCGAGAGCTGCTACTACCACTGCGTCCTGTGCAACTACTCCACCAAGGCCAAGCTCAACCTCATCCAGCACGTGCGCTCTATGAAGCACCAGCGCAGCGAGAGTCTGCGCAAGCTGCAGCGGCTACAGAAGGGCCTTCCTGAGGAGGACGAAGACCTGGGCCAGATCTTCACCATCCGCAGGTGCCCCTCCACTGACCCAGGTAAGGCAGGGGGAGGCCATGGTAGGCCTATGCAGAAGGCCCTGCTGAGGGCAGACTTAGCTTAGTCATGCAAGCTGGCCCTTGGGTCTGTTACTGGAGCTTCAGCTGAGCATTGTGTTCTGGGTGGAAGAGCATGGTTTGACTTCTTCTTAAGAACCCCAACACCACTTTATTGTACACACCTGGTCAGTCACAGGAGCAGGCCTACAACGGGTCTTCTGCCCCCAACCCCCACTTTCCTCTAGCATATACTCTAGATTCTGTTATCACTTCACACCGACCTAGTCGATGCTACCTGTGTGTCTTGCCTACTATTAGGAGTGTTTGAGACCTCCAAGTCTGGTCTTCAGAATTGAACTTAAAAGAACATATAACCAGCACCCGTGATAAAACTCTTCATTGTATCTGAAAGGGATTCCCATTGTTCTGTGAGCCCAGGCTTCCCGGCTTCGAGGCTCTGGTAGAACTTGCCCTGGAGACCTTTTCTCTCTTTCTCCCCTTTGTAAATCTTACTCCTATTGGGACCTTATTTGGTAGAATGACCTCCTCGACTTTCAGTCCTGTCTCTTAATTTGGCAGTACAAAATAGTCACTTGTTTCTTTCAAAACAATAAAGCAAATCAGATGTGATGTGCAGGCTTGCCTAGCACCTGGGATGCTGAGGCAAGAGCATCACAAGTTCCAGCCCACCTGGGCTACATAGTAAGACCCTGTCTCTAAAGGAAAGAAAGAAAAACCCAATAAAGCAAAGCCTTTTGGTACTAGGTCCCTGATCTTATTCTCCAATGAAATCTTTTTAAGGTTTTTTTTTTTTTTTTTTTTTTTAAAGAAAAAAATGTTCCTCGTTACTAGTCCACACTCAACATACATACCATTGCCTGTTCCTTCCTGTCACTAAGCCACCTGTGAAGGGATCCAGGGCCTTTTCAGAGACTGCCTGCTGCTCTGTGCTCTTTCTCTCCTATAGAGTTTGAAAGGGTTGCTTGTAAGCGCCTCCCCTTGACTTCAGGTTGTTTCTCTGTGGAACAGAAGAGGGGGATGCTTCTCCTGACAGTTATCCATGCTCTTCCATGGCTCTTAACCCCTTGGTCCTCAGGGAGCCACTGGGCATTGGACCCTAATTCGCAGCTCCTGGCCTCTTGAAGCCTTGGTCTCCTGGTTGGACACTTCAGCGGAATCCTGCATGTCAAAATGGTCCCACATCTTGGACACAGAACTTCCGAGATGTCTTGTGGGTTCCAGCAGGGACTTTGAGCTCATTTGCTTTTCTGTGTGACTCCATTTTGCTAATGACATCACCACATGGGGGGCTTCAAGCCATTCCTCATCCCTCTGTTTCCTTCAGCAGCTTCTCAGTTGCTCAGCTTTGTGGAGTTTTGATCTTCGTGCTGTCAAATTATGCGTTTGAATGGTTTTTAGAGGTGAAAAGTCGCATAAACCTTATGAAAAATGGCACAAGCCTTCCACATTTCATTCCCCAGGGGAATGTGTTCAACTTTTGGAATTTTAAAGATTTACTCTTTCTCAGCATGTATCTACAATTGCTTTTTAAAAAATAATTTTTAACATTTATTTATTTTTATATGTATGAGTGTATTGCCTGCATGTACGTAAGTGCACCTGTGTCATACAGTGCCTGAGAGGTGAGAAGAGGGCATCAGGTCCCCTGGAACTAGATGGTTCGTAGCCTCTGTGTGGGTGCTGAGAACAGAACCTGAGTCCTCTGCAAGAGCAGCCAGTGCTCTTAACCGCTGAGCCATCTTTCTAGCCCCTACTATTATTTCTTGATGCATTTAAAAATTTAAACACTATCTCTGGTTTTCTGCGAGACAAGGATTTCCCTAGTGTGCTAAACCCTCTTATTCCCTACCTGCTCAGACATGTATCCATGCAGAAGCTTACACAGACCCCACACAAACAAGTGCCCCCAGTACCCCACCGGGCCCCACCCGTCTCTGCCCTATATACACTCACACACATGCCACCAACACCTAACATAGGCACAAATACTATAGTGACACATGTCCTATCACATGCCCCAGAAACACTCAACAAACCCTACCCACATATATCCCCCCCCATAATACTCTAAATACATAGTGCATTCCCACATACCCTCTTAACATACTTAGTTTGCCCACAGATATAAAGACTCACCCTGTGTACACATACACCAATGCCCCCCCCATCTCTTATAACCCTCCCACTGTACTCCCATCCCCCTACATGCCCCCTCCTCGCCTCCCTCCACCTTCCATTAGGATGAAATAATAATTGGGGGTTCTATTAATATTCAGTATTTTCATTATTATAACTCTATAAATATTAATCACAAGTGAGCCATGTAGAGTTTTCTAATTTCATTTACTTTCTTGTACAACTTTTTGTTTTCTCTGCTTTTCTAGGTACTCATGATTAATTCATGGCCCACCTTACCCTGCCGGAGTAGACGGTTCCTAATCTCTGAGAGCTGTGTGCTCTCAGTTTTCCCCTAGCTTCATTTCCTCCTCAGGCATCCTGCTAAGCCCCTCCAAAGCCCTGGGCTCGCCAGCTCCTGTCAGGCTCCTCCTGTGGCTTCTTGGCTGCCTTCTCATTCAAAATGAAGCTGCCATTCCCTCCTGACAGACCTCAATTTAGGGATTTTTCTCCTGCTAGGGTAGTTGAGGTCTCCCATCCCTGTGAAAGGCAAGTTCTTCCGAGAATGCGTAGTTCAGGAACGTGCTGTTGGCGGAGAAAGGGATAATCTCTGCCCTTTTTAGGCCTCTACAAGACTGTCCCTACCCTTGTGTTTCCAAATAGCTTTTCTGATTGAAGTTTAACTGCCGCATGCACACGGCTACTGCTTCATGTCTGTCCCTATCCCGCTGCGGGTTAGCGACACCAAGAACTGGCAGCCATGGACACTCTCCTGGCCTCAAAGCCTGAGACCATTGTTTGCCCCAGCTCTGAGGTCCCTGGTCCCACCAGGGGCGCTGCTCGGCCGTACTCCTCCCCAGGATTCTACTGTGCTGTCATTTCATGGGGTTTTTGTTCGTTCTGCCAACATTTGTAGACTTGTTTCATTTGTGGTAGTTTTTTTCCCCTGTTCTGCATGTCGTTGTTTGAAACCTCCCTTAAAAGCGCGTCTCTTTCACTCTTCTTCCTCTCCACTCAGAATTCCCTTTTTATTAATGAGGTGCCCCAAACTAAATAGTGTACAGCTGCCATCTCACCCAGGTCTATGGCATGGAACAAACGGTCCCCTGTTTTATAATGTAATACTTCTATTTATGCAGTCTGCACTGGAATTGATTTCCTACATGCTGCATTCTGGGTTCCTTTCATTTAATGCGTATTAGGGGACCCCCCACCCCTACTCCCAAAGTGTGTGAGATGCTTTAGCCAGGATGATCTAATTCCTTTGCACATTTCAGAAGTCCTTTTGTGTGGTCTTTGGCCTCCAGTCCCTGTGCTGCTCCCACAGCTCCCTCCCTAGCCTGCTCCCTTCCATACTTGCTCCAATTGAAGTTCACTTCATCTTATACTGGCGACAAAGGGACAAATTACTAGGTAATACACTGATATTAACAGGAACTTGGTTCTGTTCTAGAAATCTTGACATGTGGCTCTCTGTTGTTAGGGATTGGCTCTTAGAAACTTGAAAGAGTATCTTCAAGGAAAGGGACATTTGGGGCCCCGATAGGCCTGGGCTATTTTAGATCATCAGCTTCAGATTTGTAAACACAGACTTTGTAAGTACTCCTGATTCTGTCCTTGTTATGAGAAGGTTCAGGACTCAATCCTCCAGCTATAAGTGTCATTCCCAGGCTACATGAAGCATTAGGAAGCTGTGAGCCCCTTTCAGCTCCTTTCCCACCCTGACCTCAGGCCAAATGATCATTAGTGGTCCAGCTGTCTAGAGGTTGATGCTAGTGTCCTGTCATTTAATGCAACTCTGGCGTTCATTCTTTTTTTCTTCCCTCCTGTGGTCCATGTCCTAAATAGTGTAATGCAAAAGCCTCTACCAGTCACCTCCTTTTTTCTTGAAGACTTCATCCTCCAGTCTCAGGCGCCTTCTATGGGGGTCAGGAATCTTGCTCATCAGATACAGCTGATGGAATAAACCTGTGAGCAACTTATTCCTGTGGATGATAATGATACTTTTTCCCAGTCTCCCTGTGTTAGCTCACCTATCTGCTGGTCAGGCAAGTTTACTACCTAGCCTCTTAGATCGTGAACCTACTGATCTAAGAAAGGAGTAACAGGTCCAGGAAAGTATGACGGTTTCCTTCATCCTTTAGAACTTTCTGGCAATAGCCAGGCTTGATATATACTGTGATGGCTGTGTAGCCTGTAAGAGGTCTATCAATGAGTGACAAAGTGTGGGTTCTGCCACAGTGTATGGGCAGTTGGGCTGCTGTCCCCCAGGTGGCCCTGCAAGTCTCTGGTGCTCCTTTTAGGTCAAAGGCAGACCAAGTCTTGTGGGTTATTTTAGTGAGTTTGTTTTGTTTTCTGAGATAGGGTCTCTCTTTGAAACCCTGGTTGGCCTAGAACTTACCATATAAACCAGGCTGGCCTTGAGCTTGCAACAGTCCTCCCCGACTCTGCCTCTTGAATGCCTGGATTAAAGGTGTGCACCACCATGCCTGGCAAACTTTGAGGCATAGCCTGGGATAGCTTAGCCCTAACCTTGCTATGGAGCTGAGGCTGGCAAACTTCTGATCTTGTCCCACTTCCTTCTGAGTTCTGGGACTAGAGGTGCATAGCACACCTGGTCCAAGTCCTGGTTATAGTCTTCTTTCCACCCTCAGTCCAAAGTCACACACATGCACGCTCGCACGTTCGCATGGCTAGGGTTATAACTCATTTGTTGACCCCTTGCCTAGCATGTGCAAGGTCAAGTTTGATCTTCAGCACTACAGTAAAATAAGATAAAATAACCAGGTGAGGCCCTTACATTCCCTTTGAATTTTTTTTTTTTTAATTTGACTTGGACTTTTGATTCTTAGTTTGTCTGTTCTGGGAGAACACGTGGCCTCCTGACTTAGTTGGGCTTTTGTCTTTTCCTTTTGTCCCTATCTGCAGGAGGTCCAGTTAGTCATCATCGTGGGCCTTATCTAGCACTTGCTGGCATCGGCACTCTGCTTTCCTCATGTGACTGGAAGCTCTAGAAAGATGGGAAAGCTTACATAGGTGGATCATTTGTAGGATTCATTTCCCTATTTGCTTATTGAAAAACTATTTCTGGCTCCTGGGTGAAACTGTAGTTAATTTTTCTTTATCAGTGCCCTAAGCTTCTAGAATACAAGAGGCCGTTTGTGTTTTTGCTTTTGGCCTTCCTCTTCCTCCTCCTCCTCCCCCTCTTCCTCCTCCTCCTCCTCCCCCTCTTCCTCCTCTTCCTCCTCCTCCTCTTCCTCCTCTTGTTCCTCTTCCTCCTCCTCTTCTTCCTCCTCCTCCTCCTCTTCCTCCTCCTCCTCTTCCTCCTCCTCCTCCTCTTCCTCCTCTTCCTCCTCCTGTTCCTCTTCCTCCTCCTCTTCTTCCTCCTCTTCTTCCTCCTCCTCTTCCTCCTCCTCCTCCTCCTCTTCTTCCTCCTCCTTTTCCTCCTCCTCCTCCTCCCCCTCATCCTCCGCCTCCTCCTCTCCCTCTCCCCCTCCTCCTCTTCCTGTCCTCCTCCCCCCCCTCCTCCTTATTCCTCTGGCCTTAGCTATTTTTTTCTTTCATACAGAGATAGCCAATCTTTGTACATATAATTTAATTATATGCTTCTTTATTGAGAGCTGACTTGAGTCAGGGCACACAACTGAAGTTTCCTCTGGGTTCCTGGCATGGATAGACTTTTGTAAACCAGCTCAAGCACTTGAGATAGATGGGTGATGACTCGGTTTACAGAGGTCACGATTGTTCAGAGACCCTTTTGCCTGGAGCAAAAGACATCATCCCCCTTGACTGACACATTTTTTGTTTTCAGGGTGGTGAATTTCTGGGGTCAGGGAGGTGATTGCAACATGCCCGGCGATGGGGTGGTTTTGGTGACAACCTTTGGCTTAGTGCATCTTCTTCTTTAAGCCGAACTTCACTGAGTACTCTTGAACTCTTACAGCTTAAGAGAACAAGAATAGATACCACTTTAGCTTGCTCATTTGGCTTAATTTTTAATTTTTCAAGATTGGCAAGAGGCTGCCCTCTAAACATGAAGTATATCTTTTTAATTTTTACGAAAAGAACTAAATCATATATAATTTCAGTCCAGTTTTTCTCACAGCATTAAAACATGTTGCAGCCAGCTCTTTACTGGTCTGAAGCTTTGCTTTTATAAAACCAGTGTACCTCTACTTTCCCTGTTCCCTTTTACTGTGTCTTTGTTGACAGGACTGTGGAAAGTGTAGGGCAAAAGTATGTCTGACTCAAGACACCAAATGCAAAAGAGTATCAAAACAAATTGGAACGACTAGAAGTTGTGTATGGAGGAATGGCCCTCCTAGGGGTTCATCTGTTTTAAGTACATTCCCTAGGTGATGACTGTAAATTGGGGTGTTTTAGAAAGACATTTTGCAAAGATCCAGAGAGTAGTACATATCAACAAGAAAGAGACAGTAGAACTGTTCAGTGAAAAATGGAGTTTATAAAACAATAGCTTGATTTTTTTTCTTTTTTTAAAGAAATATTTTCCTTACACCTTTCAGTGTAGCCATGTTTGAGCAGTTTTTTACTTGGGGATCTCTGACTGTTTCACGGGAGGGATCTATTTATGTGGAATCAAACAACACCAGCCCATGGAAAGAGCACAAATGGGTGATGAGCTTGATGGAGCTTTTCAACAACATAGCAAGGGGTAAATCTTGACTGGCATTTGTTCACAGAGACAGTTTTCCCTTTGTGGGTGTGATGCATTTGTGGTTTGGTTCCCTTTTGATTCTGGTGCATTCTGCATCCACCTGGAGAGGCCAAGAAGAGTTCTCAGGGTGTACACTGTCTTGTTTTTCTGTTGGAACAGAGTTCTTGATTTGCCTTAATTAGTCCTCTAACAATCTACAAAGGTCAGTGCCAATTGCCTGTTCATTTACATTTGTAATTGTGATGGCTCCTGATTACATATTCCTTGTGTCAATCCTTCCTCTGAGTACATGCTGGAGTACCCTGCTCTCCCCCTCCTCCCACATGCCACACATATACGGGCAAGAGCACACTCTTGCACACGTGCACACACACACACAACTTGAACCCCAGCTCTGTGTGAAAGCTGAAGGTCTCAAGAGCCCTTTGTAGTGGTGGCCCTGGGATGTCAGTGTCTGCTGGACAGGCACCTTTGAGAGGCTCTTGCCTCTAAGTTGAGAATATAATGAAGCTGGACTCAGGGTGTACACTGTCTTGTTTTTCTGTTGGAACAGAGTTCTTGATTTGCCTTAATTAGTCCTCTAACAATCTACAAAGGTCAGTGCCAATTGCCTGTTCATTTACATTTGTAATTGTGATGGCTCCTGATTACATATTCCTTGTGTCAATCCTTCCTCTGAGTACATGCTGGAGTACCCTGCTCTCCCCCTCCTCCCACATGCCACACATATACGGGCAAGAGCACACTCTTGCACACGTGCACACACACACAACTTGAACCCCAGCTCTGTGTGAAAGCTGAAGGTCTCAAGAGCCCTTTGTAGTGGTGGCCCTGGGATGTCAGTGTCTGCTGGACAGGCACCTTTGAGAGGCTCTTGCCTCTAAGTTGAGAATATAATGAAGCTGGAGTCAGAGAAGTTAGGTGGATACCAGGCCAGAACTCTGAGAGCCATTATCTGGGAACCATCTTGAACTGGGTAATTAGGGGCAATTAAACTTTTCTGCTGGCTCCCTGTAAAATATGCTAATAATCTCAGAAGGTGGACATGGGCAGAGTGCTACTTCAGTGCTGTTACACACTCCTGGCCTGGGAGGGTCCCTCTGGAGAGTGTGTCACATCTCCAGGAAGGGCCTCCTACTAGCCTGCACTCCCTGTCTGTGTTTTGGACAGATACCTGCCTCTATAGCAGGTGTCTTGACCTCAGATCCATGGCTGCGGAGGTTCTCCCCCAGTCAGCCCTCCTTGCTCTACAGTACCACTTCACAAGATGCTTTATTTTTTCTGGGATGATCAAAGCTATGCTTTGGTGTTACTGCCAAATCTCACACAGGAGCACAGTGCAGCAGTGTCCTTGGCCGGGGCTCCATTGTGTCCTCCAGGCTATCCTCTTGAATATGTACCATTGTGTGCTCCAGTGGTCACCCAGCAGGCACAGCGCATGGCTTCTCTCCACTAGGAAAATGATAACAAATGACACCAAGAAGAGAAAAAAAAGGGAACTAAACCATGCTAGCAGTTACTAGAATTAGGGGAGACATAGTAAGGTGTGTGTTTATGTCATGGTCTGCTGTTTGAATTCAGAACATACTGGAGATCCCATTTGGCTAATCAGAGCTCAGAGACACTGGAACCCCTGTGGCTGTCATTTCTTACTGTTACCTTAGTGAAACGTTATCTCACTGCATCTCATGTGGCCTTGGAAAGGGGAATCCATGGAACTTTGAAAGTTTGAAACCTGTCCCCCAAGTGTGTATGAATAGCTTGTCATTGAGAGGTGTTTTTCCTCAGTTGGGAGGTGAGGGTCCTGTAGTTGACTTTAATTGGTGGGGGGGGGGGCTTGTGCTGTTCAGCAGGACGTGGCACACATGCAGTGCAGTATATTGATCCTCATCCCAGCCTATGCACCCAACACTTCCTTTGTTGCTGCAGTGTATTTTTCAAGAGAAATAAGGATTTGCACTTGCATTGCCTTGGGGAATGAATGTCCAAAGTATCCATTTCTGGGGCTACTTATATCCCATATGAAACTGGTTCCCAGCCTTGGTAGGGGGCCAAGGAAGAAATAGAGCATGCATCTCTCTGCTCCCAGAAATAGCTCAAAGGCTTCTTCTTAGATGTGCAGATGTTAAGAAACCCCTTCAAACTGTGACCCAATTAGAAGAATTACAGTTCCAAATGATTCCCCCCCCCAACATAGGCTAACACTGGAAAAATTTGTGTCCTTGAAGTCACTGCAAGCACAGCCTCTACCTCCCTGTTCTCTGGACTCTCGGGTCCTTGCAGAGTCACAAGGGAGCTGCTCTGGATCCTCTATGAAAATCTAAACTTAAATAGAAGTTCGGTTCCTCTGTCATAGTTGCCACATTGCCAATCTTTCGTGGTAACATGTAGACCACGGCTGCTCGTGACAGACTTGGAGAACAATCTAGAACGCTGTGCTAGGCAACACTGGGTTCCTCACTGGGAGCCCTCGGGCTTCCAGCAAACCTGGGTGAGGTGTGGGTTACGTTCTTCAGAATTTCATGTTTGTGGTTTGACTAGATGGTGCCCACCTGCTGCCCGCTGTCCACCAGGCTGGATGGACTCTCTTTCTTGCCCTCCCATCGCTCTCTGCTTCCTTTTCTCAGCATAGGAGGAATATGGCTCGAGAAAGGCATTTAATTTACTTTAATTTAAAGTTACAGCTTTTCCCATGAGCAGTTTTGCGGGACTTTGAAAGGACTTTGTTTGTAAAGGTAAGTTTTTCAGAGTGGATGTTAGAGGTTTTTTATAGTTTTACACCTCATGACTATCTTGAGACCTTTTGTATATCTGCTAATAAAAGAAGCTATTTATTGCTTTTTAAAAAGATCCTTGACCTCTGCTCTAATTAGAATATTAAAACTAGACAGCACGTAGTTTTCTTGGAACAGGCTTGCCTATTGTTTTACTCCAAAATTTTATTGAAAATTGGCATTTTATTATAAAACCTGAGAACTTGCTTGTTTTTCTGTTTCCAGTGCTCTTCTGCAAATTGCATTGGTCTGGTAGGGCTACCTTGATGCACCACAAGGCTTAACAAGCACGAACTATATTTTCCTAAGGGCTCTGGAGCCTGGAAGTTTGAGTACATGGTGCCAGCCTGGTTTGGTTCCTGCTGAGGCCTCTTTCCTGACTTGTAAATGGTGCAGGCTTTCTCGCCTCCCTTCTCTTGTCCCATGTGTGAGCCTACCTTGTGTGTCTAAGAGCGCCTTTCCTCCCTATAGGACGTCAGCTAGGTTGGGTTAGGGCCTACCCTGAAGGCCTACTTGTGACTTAATCACTTCTGAGAAGAGCCTATCTCTAAATCAAGGCAGGCCTTGAGGTCCTGGTGGTCGGGATATGTACATAGGCATCCAGGAGGAGCCCAGGTCAGTCTGTAACATGGCTTTTCTGATACCTTTTCTGTGGCCATCTGGGTGTGGCAGGGGAGTAGAGTGCAAAGGTGATTGTAGGAGTGAAGGGAGGTGAGCAGACACCCTGATCATAACTTCCCAGTACGCTGCAAGGGTCTACGAGGCCTCCCTCAGTTTCCCCTCCCAGCACTTTGACCTTCTTGTGTGCCTTGGCTTATACATCGCCAGAGTGACCTCAGAAGAGAGCTAAACAAGGCTGAAAGAACCCAGAGCGGCAGTTCAGGCCACTGTTCTCCCAGCTCATCTTACTGTGTTGAGTGAGGCTGACATAGCCCTTACTAAGCCTTCTTCCTGGAGGTCCTGAAGGTGTCAGGCAGCCCCATGTGAGAGTACTCTGGTGCCTGTGCCTGTCTGAGCACAGTTGGCGATTCTGAGAGTTTTGCACCAGTCTGCAGCTTCAGGCTCCTGTGAGTGCTTGTTATAGAAATGGTTTCTCCCCTTTGCTGCCCACAGGTGCTTTGTAGGACTGAGCAGTACATGTTGGATTCATGCTAGAGTTTGGTGGCCCTGGTTTCTTTGCTCTGATTATGGTAAATGCCACCACCAGCTCTCTCCACCTTGTCTATTCCATGACTTGTTAATGCCATAGAATTGTATGTGTTATAAGTAGACTGGACTTCATCCACAGAATTTCAGGAGTAGAAAGTGCCCAAAGAACTTATTTTTCCTGTTTTTTTTAAAGCATTAATTAATTAATGATTGATGGGGGATATACATGTTGAGGTCAGAAGACAACTTACAGGAGTCAGTTCTTTCCTTCCACCCTGTGGGGGATCGAACGCAGGTTTTTAGTCTTGGCAGCAAGTGCCTTCCTCAGGTTTAGCCATCACTCTGGCCCTCTTCCTGGGTTTTAACTTCTCTGTGTCATATATTCCAGGAGGAAGAAAATTAAAATCAAGGCCAAGATTTTTTGAAAAGGGAGGGAGAAAGAGTTCCAAGAGGCTAGAGAGGTGCTGAAGAATTAGGGAATAAAGAGACGAAGCCTGTAAATGAGACATAAGAAGGGAAATTAAGAAGAAAAACAAAAGAGAAATACAGAAGGGGAACATGTAAATACTATTTTTATTGACATAATTGTACATATTTATGGGGCATAGTATGATGCCCAAGTACAGCATGTGACCACAGAATGAGGGTATTAAGTGTTTCTGTGTCCTTCAAACATGAGTCATTTGTCTGTGTTGGAAACTTTTAAACTCTTCTATTCATTTTGATATTTTTACTTATTTATTTTTATTTTATGTAGATGAGTGTATTGCTTGCATGTATGTAAGTGCACCCATGTCATGCAGCACCCACAGAGATCAGAAGGCGGCTTTGGTTTCCCCTTGAACTAGAATTACAGACAGTTGTAGCCGCCATTGGGGTGCTAGGAATCAAACCCAGGTTCTCTGCAAGAGCAGCCAGTGCTCCTAACTACTGAGCCATCTCTTTGCCCCCTCATTTTGAAATCTCTCACAAGTTGTTGTAGACAGTTCGCACCCTACTGTGCTATAGCAAACAGCCGGCTCTTCCTGCCCCACTGTGTGTGCTTCCCCCTCTTCTGGCCTTTATCACCAGTGGCCGCCCTTCTGTCCTGTTCTGCTGTGAGGCTGAGACAGCGGACGATCTCTGCCTTTTCTTACTCCTCTAGAAAAGAATCGTGGCTGAGCAAGGAGTGACCTTAGCCCCAGAGATCCGGCTCTTTTGCTGTAAACTGGCAGTGTCTTCAGGATGGCCAGGTGGCACTTTGGAGAAACTGTGTGTGTTTTCCCCTCATTGGGAAAGAGGCAAACCCCAAACAGATATGGGATGTCGGGTGCCCAGAGAGATGCGGACAGATGGGAAGCTGTTCTAGGGGCTTAGGAAGAGTCTCGATTGGGAGCTGACAGCAGGGCTGCATGGAGACCAGATACTGCCTGACAGCTCAGCAAGCACAGGCACCTTCGGCTGGAGGAGTAGGAAGCTGGGCAGAAGCTGGAAAGGAGAGAGCAGTCTCCGGAATGCAGCCCAGCTGCTGGTGCCACAGCCCACAGCAGGGTGTGGGGATGAGGTGGGTGAATTTACTCCAGTCGAGATGGGAAATCATCAGAAAAATGAGTGATTTGCTCTCTTGAAGTTGCAGTGGAAACGTGGCCTACATGTCCAAGATAGTTCAGGTGTGAGTTGTGTCTCTCCTTCGTTCCCTACCCCAACATCCTCCAGGTAAAGGAGCCTCTCTAGGCAGGGACGAGGGGTGCTCCCATGTACCACAGCTCCTGGAGGGAAGGACCACTATAGGAGAAAGGGTCTCGCGTTGATTCTGAGCAGTGAGGAGTCCACACACTTGTTTGGCGGGGATCAGAACGGCTCTGTGGGATTCTCGGCTTTAGTCCAGGACTCAGCAGGGACTTGCTTTGTTTTTCCATAAAAACCAGAGTCCTTGCTGGGTGCCTCACGGCCTGAGCATGACGCACAGGGAAGATGTCTGCGTCGGCCTTGAGGATGAGTCCTCTGCCTCAGTGCACACACGAAGCATGGGGACAGTCACCCTCTGATGGGTGGCCACATCACAGAACGTCCTGGGATAGGAAGTTTCTTCTGGTTTTTCCAGGGCAGAATTTCATCTGACTGTGTGATACCATAATCTGAAGGAAGCCCAGTGCTTTAACACTTGGTTCTCTCAGTGTCCCCAGTACTGCGTGACCAGAGGTCATTATCTCATCTGGAGGCCTGATGACCCACCTCCGACTTCCGTGCCTAGCCTTTGACAGGCAGGCCTGATCTAATTCCCCAGCCATTTCATTCTCAGTGGCTGGGTGCCCAGACCCCAGGCAGATCTGAAGACTTCCTTAGAACACAGGAGACCGGAGAGATTTGTGCCATACTGTACTGTTTTCTCTGGACTTTTCCTTAATCATGAATGTAGACTGGGGCTCTTTTTGGTCTGAATTTATTTTATTTATTTTATTTTTTTTAGGGGATATATGTTGGTCAGCACCAAGATTTCTAGACACTTCTTTAAGGCACCGTTGAGAAGACCCTAGGAGAGAGTGGTGTTGGCATCTATCCTGGGTATTTGGAGAGAATGTTTCAGCCACACCTCTCTGCCTTGTGTGAGGACAAATTCAATTTATTTCAAAAACCTAGCTCCAGGCGGCCTTTTCTATTTGTTTCTTTAGGAGGAGGAAAAATTGAAAATCAACAGCAAGCTGTGGTTTGACCAGCCAGCAGAAGAGAGATTATCTCTAAAGGATATGAGAGGTTTAATCATTTTAATTTTGTTTTTATTAAGGTTTATCCTAACTTTTCCCCCCTTCCCCAACATTCTCTGGTAGAGGAAAAGGAGAGAAAAGGAGGTAATATAAATATCCAGAAAACTCTTAAATATTTGGCTAATAAAAATCTCCATTGGGTGGTGTCTGGCAGGGAGAAAGTAGCTTCATAGCTAGGATGACAAGCTGAGCAGGGCAGGCCCTGACAGCAACCAGCTTCCTGTGCACCTTTAGCAGATGCTGGTTGTGAGAGCTCATAGCTGCTGCTGACCTGAAGAAGAAACTCCAGTTGGTTCATTCTATCCACTCCCAAGCAAGCCAGGCTCCTCAAACACTTGTTGCTAAGAAGTTGAAATTTACCAGGACCAAGAAAATCTCCCATTAGCCCCTCACCTCTTCTGTCATGGTGAAACATCTGAACCTTGCGATTTGGAAGGTGTGCTTTAGACACCAAGGTTAAGATAAAGATTGTCTTTTGTTTCCACATAGAGAAACTCTGGTTTGTTTTCCAGTTACCACAGAAAATAGGCTCATATTCAAAGTTAATTCAGTTGTCAAAAATCACTAGATGCAGATGAACCAGCCCTCTGGTTCCTGGTAGTGTCCCCCTCCTCCATGGCTGTGGAACCCCAAGAAGATATGGCTGTTCCAAGCACCAGACAGGGTGTTTCCCTACTCGGGAATGCTAGACTTGCCAAGAACACTGTTCCTGCCACCACAGGAAACTCACTCATCTTAGATATCGCCGCCGCCGCAGGATCAGTGCACTGTCATCTGGTTTAGATTGACTTGAGCTGGAAGTTCTACTAAGCCTGCTACATATCTGCATCAAGCTTCACAGGACTTTGGACATTTTTTTTACAGGCAGATGGGCTGCTTATCAGAAGAGAAGCAGTGTTTCTAATGGTAGTTCCCGTTCAGTGTCTTCAAATCAAGTTGAAACCACATCAAGGCTTCAATCTAGCATCTGTGTGAGTGAAGACCGTGCCCCTTGGCAGGCCATGTGGACAGTTAGTTGTATACTCTGTCAAAGTTTCCATTGGGTCTGAGGGCCCCCTGGGCATTTGGGCTGTGCCATCAGCGCTGAGGGCTTCCGTTGAGTCTAGAACCTCTGTGCAGGCCTGGGTTCAGAACCAAACAAGCTCTCCTTGCTGAGAAAGGCACTGGGAGCTGAGTGGCTGCCCCACGTCAGAAATCTTGCTACACCCGACTGGCTGTGTGCCAGGTAGGCGAGTGAGCCAGGCAGCCCCAGTGACCTGTAATTTTAAAACCTTTATCAGAATTACCTGAACCAACCATGGGCAGTTTTCTTGGTTACTTTGCACTGGAGTTGGAGGAACATCGAAGTTTATCTCTGTGAGCTTCGTGGTGGAAGCCCATCAGCAACAGGTTGGGCAGTTCTCTCTGAAAGAGAAACCCCACAGCTCTCCTGTTCCAGAGCCCTGTCGTCGAGTATTCTGAATGGCCATAGAAATGCTGATGTATAGCATGAGGTCCTGGTGCCTTGTTTGTGAAGCTGTGTGGAGTATGAAGGTCTTTGCACCCTCTGCTCTTTCCAGGCATTTTTGCTGTGGATCACAGGCATCCTGAGTGGTTTACATAAGGTCCGAGGTAAATGTTTCCATAAACAGCTTGGGAGGAAGGCATCCAGGCACTGAAGGGTAAGGCCCCACTGGCTCAGAAGCTGCTGCCCAGTTTCTTTCAATCTTCCATGAAGTCCTTCCTACCTGCTGCCTGCCTGTGGAGTCTCAAAGGCTGTGTCACTGAACAAGAGGAAGCTGGACAGGACCTCTGCTGGGCCAACCCAGTCTGGCTCTTTAAAAACCACCTTCCCAAAGGCCCCCCCTCATTCTTCTCATTCTTTTTATTTCATTGGCTGAAACTTGGTCATGTGACTATCATTGGTCAGTATCTCCAGCTACCGTTCTTAACTGAGAGAAGTGCACCCTGAATAAAATGAGTGTTCGGATAGCAAACAGCAGTTATTAGGAAGGCAATTAGAAGTCTTAGCCACATATCTTTTGAAAGATAAGGAGGGGATTAAGTAAACTGTTAGGATGATTTTGTGATGGGAAATCTAGGTAGCCATTAAGAATAATGTTGTTGATTAATATTTAAGGATATGGAAGACAGCGCCATAGACTGAGGGGAAGCAAAACACAAAACCATATGTAATCTTCGTTTCCTTTAAAATGTGTATAAATATACTGAGACATTGCCCCAGATTATGGTTGATTGTATTTCCTTCACACTCCCCGCCCAATTTTCAAGATCATTCAACAATAGGCACTTATTCCTTTTATGATCAGAAAAAAAAATGGCAAACTTTTAAGTGTAAGGAATAGAGAACCTGGTAATTACTGCCTCATATACGAAATATACTTGATGGGAAAAATAAAATGAGTAATAAAGGGGAAATCTATAAACATGTAGTGATAATGGAATGATGGCGAATGGATCTAGTGCGAGGGATTCATCAAGAACAAATCCCATCACGCTAACAAGATGAAATGAATTAATGTACGTGAATTCCCAGTGAAGACAGAAGTCATACAAATGCAAATTTTATATGCTTGGGGCTCTAGATGTGCAGCAGAAACACCATTTTCTCCATGTCTTTATGAGGTTATTCAGTGGCAAGTTCCCCTTGTTGGCATTGGAAATTCTGGGTGTATTGAGCTTTACGGCTGCTTATTAAACCCATGTTAGTTGAGTATTAGTTGCTGTGATAGAATATGGACGAATGGAAGAAATGGCTCCTGCCTGTCACCATTTTCTGGGACATCAACGTGTGTGCACATACACACAAAACTGGGTTCATGATGATCTGTGATACCAGAGAATGTGTCTTTGTCCTTTGTGGGTGTGAGGAATTTGGGGACTGGGTGGTAAGGAAACTCCAAGGAGAGGGCCAGCCTTTATATGAATCAGTGTATCTGAATCGGTGAACAGAGGCAGGCAGAAGAGGGTCCAGGGGTGTTGGGAAACCTCAAATGCCAATGAGCAGGTCATTCTAGCTGAAGAAAGGATCTTGGGCAAAGACTGAAAATTATCCCCCCCCCTTTTTTTTCTTTTTTGAGATAGAGTCTCACTATGTAGCCTTGCTGTTTTGGAACTTGCCTTGTAGACCAGGCTGGCTTGGAACTCACAGAGATCTGCCCACCTCTATCTCCCAAGTGCTGGGATTTAAGGTGTGAACCACCACATCCCAGCCTAAAATAAGTACTTTTAAAAAATATTATTACTCCAAAGAGAGGCCATTTTTAACTAAAATAAATATTTTTATTCTTTGAGAATTTCTTACGATGTATTTTGAGCATATTTACTCCTGACTCCTCTGCTTAACTCCTCCCATATCCACCCCCACCCCCACCCCCTCTTCTACCGCCATACTTTTTGGGGGGGGGGGTTGAGACAGGGTCTCCCTGTAGCCCCAGCTGTCCTGGAACTCACTATGTAGACCAGGCTGGCCTTGAACTCACAGAGATCCGCCTGCCTCTTCCTCCTGAGTGCTGGGATTAAAGGTATGCGCCACCACGCCCAGCTTCCTTTTCTTTTCCTTTAAAAATAATAATAATAATAATAACCCATCGACTCCAATGTGTGCTATCCATTTATTTCTGGGAGTGTGGCCGTCCACATGAGCATGCTGACCTACCTGGAGCCATACCTTTAAAAACCAAAAAACCGATTCTCCCACCTCTGGAAGCCATCAACTATCTATAGCTCATTTGTTAGGGGTAGGGGTTCATAAACCCCTTTCCACTCTATGCTAGAATGTTGGCTGGCTTGATCTTGTAACCATAGCTGAGTTCATGAGTGCAAGGGTCCTTCCTGTTATGCCCAGGAAACAGTGTTTTGCTCCAACTTTCCCCAACCTCTTGCTCCTACAGTCTTTCAGCCCTGTTTTCTAAGACCTTATGGAGGGGAGTGTGACATAGATGTCCCATTTGTGGCTGAGCACTCCACAATCACTTATTCTCTGCACTTTGACCAGTTGTTAGTTTCTGCGTTAGTCATCATCCACTGCACAAAGAAACGTCTCTGAGGAGGTCTGAGAGCTGTACTCATCTATGGGGAGAGACAGGAATTTAGAGGGCAGTTTGCTATCGTGTCCGTTTAGGAAAATAATGTCTTAAATGCTAAATGGTTGTAGTATTCTTTGATCTTTTGATCCAAGCTTTCTTCATTTCCCCTCTACCATTTGAAAGAGGACTACTAGTGTGAATATTATGTATTTATTAAAAAATAAATTAATAAACTCCTGTCTTTCCCATAATCTCCTAAACACATTCAGAACCCAGAAGAAAATTTTCACATGTTAAATCCTGACTAAAAGAAAGACTGAGAAATAGAGCTCATATATTGATTTCTGGGCTGGTTCTGTTGAGGGGAACTGCAAACACTGACAAGCTCTATTTTTATTTAACATTTTCATTAGTAACATGGAAACAGTAGTAAGTGAAATCTGTATGAAATCTAAAATCTATAATGTGTAGAATACAAATACTTATTAATTGAAACATCTAAAATTGATCTAGAGATATCAGGAATCTTGTTTTCCATTTGTGGTGTTTTGAATTATTTTTAAGTTGATGGAATTTCACTTATTAAGAGCAGTGCACATAGTAAAGAAGCCTCACACCCAGATTCCTCAATGGGAGCCTTTTCCCAACTGGCTGTCTATTACTTTCTCCCTTTCAGACACTCTGATTCCCTGCACGCACATGCAGGATGTTTGTGGGTACATGAACATGCATGTATCTACTCACAGATACATGCTTTATTTTAAAAAAACCATTTCAGATTAATTTTAGATGTGATGCCTCTTACTAATATATATTTCCTAAAAACAAAAGCATTACTTCACTTTTGAAGTAGAGAACAATTGCTGAAATCAGGAAGCACTAATAGAAAACTCTTAGCACTCTATTGACATTATTCAAGTTCTCATAGTAAATATCCTTTGTATGAAAAGAATGTCCCAGACCACAGTGTGTGTGCTCAGCTATCTTGTCTTTTTAATGCCTTGACCTAGAATTTCTTTCTTTTTTTTTTTTTTTTTTTCCTGAGATAGGGTCTCCCTGTGTAGCCTTGTCTCAACTGGAACACATTATGCAGACCAGGCTGACCTCAAACTTACTGAGATCTACCTGTTTCTGCTTCCTGAGTGCTGGGATTAAAGGCATGTGCCACTATATCCTGCTTTTTCTTCATCTTCTTTTATGCTCTTGACATATTTGAAGCACCTTTGCTTCCATTTGGGTTTATCTGATGTTTCCCTCTGGTTAGAGTCAGGCTATATATTTTGGTAGAAATTATGAAAAAGGTGATGTCAGTTTCACCCCATGGCATGCTACCAGGTTGTACATGGTACTGGTTTTCTCTTCATTGACAGTATCAGCTGTGGATACTTAACTTTACTGGTTCCTTCTAGAGCACTCCATTGGGCCATCAAGTTTTTAAATGAGACTATTCTGAGAAAATAGAAGTTAGTAAAAATCAATAGAGCTATTTGATGAATGAAGTAATAGTCACTGAGGTTTTTTTTTTTTTAAGTTGGTACACCATTGTCACTTTTTCTAGGTGATTGATAGGTTCACCAAGTTACTAGGCGCACGCTTCCAAAATGCCATGGATTACTGACAGTACAGGTGAGAAGTGGTGAATTTTGGAATGGCCAAAGAAACCCTTACAGTATAAGAAGAAGACTGGGGCCTGGGGAGTAGAGTACTTGACTTAGTAAGCATGAGGACCTGAGTTTGGATTCCCAGTACCCACATAAAATCTGGATGTTTCAGCTTGTGTCTGTGACCCCAGTGCTAGAGGGACAGAGTCAGTTGGATCCTAGGAACTCACTGACCAGCCAATCTAGTGGAAATGGTAAAAGTAAGGTGGAGAACAGCAGAAGACACTCCAGATCAACCTCTGACTTCCACATGCATAGGCATAGGGGAGTTTACATGTACAGGTACAAACACACATGCACACAGGCACTCACCAATAGAAAAAGAAAAGAAAGAAAAAAGAAGGTAGGCCAGAACTTGTATTCAGGGTCTTGGGAATGTGAAAGTTGGTACTGTAAGTGTAAATGTAACCGCTAGTTCCTCTAAACAAAACAAAACACGTTGGTTGTCGTTGATCTGTCTGCTTTGCTTTTAGTGGTGACTCTGGGCCGGATGCTGCAGAGTGGAGGGCTGGGCCTCAGAGGGAGCAAGCCAGCTTGGCAGCTTTGTTCAAGGGCATGGGAGGAAAGTGGGGTTCTGGAGCCAGGCTTGCTGTTCAACATTTCAGGTCTCCTCAGCCTCCCAGGGTTTTCCAGTGCATGACTTGGTAATAGCATCTGATGAACTCTTCGTTTTCTCCATCAGCGTCTATAAAAATCCAAAGCCCTGTTTTAGTATTTTCTGTCTTCCCTGCTTTCTTTGACAAAACAGATGGAAGCAGAGCTTTGTCCTGGGATGGCTGGGGCAGCGTGGGCTTAGCTTCACCTTCTTTGATCCCTTTGGTCTTCTGGAATCAGCCTTTCTTATTGGGTCACAGTCGTGATCTCGCCTGTCTGTGCTTGTGATTCCTGTCAAGGTGCGTCTCGCTTTCTTCCTCTCTGGAGGTGGCTACTTCATACCCAGTCTATGTGTAAAGAGGACTGCATCTCCAGCTCCATACATGGACAGAGGCCCTTCACCCCTGAGTCTTCAAGAGTGGAGGAGGGGCCATGGCTGTGTCTGAAGATACTATCTTTCAGGAAAAGATTCCTGAAGAGACCACTGGACTAGACTCTGAAGACTGTTGATTTGCCTGTGTATAGAAATCATGGGCATGCACTCCATGACCATGTTATAGAGGCTGAGAGGGTGGATGGATGGGGACAGAAGTGATAGCCAAGTGATACCTAGAAATGACCATGTTCTCTTTGAGAATGAGACCTGAGGCTCACCTTTTGAGGGAACCATGAGACAGTCATAGCAAGAGTCTGATGATCCCTCCTTGTGTGAGGTGGGTGATACTGGCTCCCCAGCAGAAGGTGGAAAGATTCAAGGGTGATGCTCATCTATGCTGACAGATAAGGAAGTAGTGTTTAGGCAGTTTCATCTGGGAGAGCAGTGTGGATAGAGCTGCTGAGGATGGCTGCAAAGGGTTGGACTTTGGTCCCTAGGTGGGTTCTGATGCTTGCAGTGGGGAAGAACAGACAAGGAGTAAGTATGGTAGAAAGGGAGAAGAGGTGGTTCCACTGGAACTACAGTCTCTTTCCTCCTCCTCCACTTTCCTAAGTGAATATAGCGCTTAGTCTGTACCACAGCTTTGCACACATGATCATAATTATGTACTGTTTGTTTATCTCGTATTGTTCCAAAAAGATTTGACAGCCGTGTTTGGCTGATTATTTAATATCTGCTTACTATTCATCCCTAGAATTGTAACCCTCTTGGGGCAGGGAGCATGCCTTCTGCTGCTCAGTAGTTCCTCAGACAGAGCCTCTGCTTCCTTGGGTACCCTCTTACTGGACCCCGCTGGCCTCCATGGTGTGGGCCCCGAGTATGCTTGTTCCCACACGTGGAATGTGTCTTTCCATTGCTGTTGTGTTTTTTGTCCTTCTTCCACAAATACCCTTTTCACCAATCAGTGAAAATTAGCCAAGCAAACCAGCTAAACAGGTTTATACAGTGGACCAAGTATATTATCTGAAACCACCACCGTCAGAAGGAAGTGCTCACACACACAAGCTTTCTGTAGACTGCAGTGTCCCTGGATCCGTTCCTGGAAATTTGACAGGAGATGACTGCGTGAGCAAAAAACAGATGATCCAACCAAAATAGTGGATTACTTGTTTAAAGCATTGTCAACAATGAGTAAAAGAGGAGTTGAACTACCGCTTGGCTCCAGAGGGCACCAGCTCATAGGGTTATGGTGTTGCCCCTTACAGCCTTTGAAATAAGGTGTGTCTTTTCTGAAGTGTGCTGCCTCTGCCCTTCCATCCTCTGAATAGAAGAGCACACTTGGTTCTCAGTTCCTGCACTTGCTCATGCCTAAAGCTCATGTATTTCCAGTGTTCCGTCCCCTGGATGATGCTGATTCTAGACTTTTTAAAAGTGCTGGTTTTTCTAATTTCATGTAGCTATTCAGAGTAGCCATCTTAATGCACTGTGCTGCCATTATTGACTTTTTGTGGAGCAGAATCAAAGATGAATCTTTCTCTTGGGTCATGGGTGGCAAGTGTCTGATGTACTGAGGGCTGAGGCTGAAGATTCCAGGCTCAGAGTCCAGGACTTCATTAGCGAGACTTGAAGTTTGTACTCCCTGGTCAGTTTTGCTTCCACCCAGAATAGGAAACATTGATGCCAATAAGACATGTTCTGAATTACCATCTAAGTAGTCTCCCCTTCAAAATAAGAGATGCAATATGTGCTTATTATTTTATTTTCAAAATTACAATATCAGGGAGGGGGTTGACTCCAACCTCCTCAAAGATCATGACTATTTGTATTTTCTAGAACTTCTCCCCCTTATGGAAGACTGATTCAGAGAATCTGTGTGTTGAGTATTTACTGCATATCCTGTTGTTGACAGGTTACTTTCTGATTTGTGGTGTAGCTGAGGCTGCAGGTTGAATTAATGCCCATGTGGTTGAAGGACTTGGGGTGACCGGGTCACTTCCACTCCTAGGCATTCAATGTGTTGAAAGATGTGAGATTGCTTTGAAAGTCCTCTGGGAGAGAAAGGGCCCCGTGAATGTCCTCTGACACTTGCTCTGACCCAGCACCCATCACACATCTGTCTGCATCTCCTCCACTCTGAGGGAACCCTTTTGTGGTCCTTTTCCTATGTCAGACAGTAAACACTCTGGGCTTTCAGATCAGACCTGGTTGAGAGCTTTTGAAAAAGTCACGTAGGAGTTGTGATTCCCACTTCTCTAAGCCCAGCGACCTCAGTCTGGTGACTGCCTGAGAATTCTTGAGCTTTTCAGGTGATCCAATGAAAGGCATGGTCCCTTGCCTATGAAAAATACACACACACACACACACACACACACACACACACACGTTCTTTCAGTGCCTGCAGCTGAATACCTTCAAAGCTTCAATTCTCTTACCTGTAAAAATGGGTGCACATGTACTTTTGAGGGTCTACCTCATTAATGCTTATGTGACAGTTAAATGAGAGCATTTACATTGAAGGGCCACACTTCCCATGGAGCCATGGCGCATTCTTTCTGATCCACATACACCTGGTGCCCACTCTCCATCTCTGTCTATCTGCCAAGGGAGGAAGGTCACTCCCAATTCATTTCCTAGGACAGAGCCTGGACAGATTTTTTAACTCTGTCTGCAGTGATTTCTTTGTTCTGTTTGTTTCCTTCCTCTACTTCCAGCACCCGAGACACCTCAGATTATCTTTCTAGTCTGCAGTTCAATTACTCCCATTCTCCTTGTCCCTATATGTGTGTGGTGGAGGGGGCTGGGGGAGTGGGGATTCAGAGGAGCCCTAGGTCCCCCTCTCCCATTGACAGCTGTCCTGGTATTATACAGAGTTTTCAGCATGGCATTTCCTCCATCTGTGAGGGCAAACAATCTTCTTCCAGATCCCATGCTTCAGAGGAGCCTAAGTAGTTTAACTGTGGTCTTGACCCACAGGGCACCTGGCCCTACAGAAGACATGGCAGACACAGGGGCCTTGCTCAGCAGTAGAATTGGAAAGAGCCAGCCCTGATAGTGTTAGCCGTGAACACCCCCAACTATCACCTGCCTCCTCACCTGCCATCTCAGCAGCATCGTTTTCTTCTCCTATTTGCGGTGCCAACCTCATTTCCTTGGGCCTTGACTCCTGCCCTTGGATTGGCATACTGCATGGGGTTGAGGTCTGAGTTCTTTTCCAGGGGCTCATTCGTGAGCGAGCAGACATTGGTGCTAACAGATGGTGATCAGTTTGGGTGGCCAGAGTGGCAAAAAAAACTAGCACATACAGAGCTGCCCATCAGGGAGAAGGATTATCTGTGGCAGAGCATTCACAACCATCCTGGGGTAACTGGGCTTGTTTGTGCTGGAGAGGGCACTCCTTTTTGTTACTGTGGCAGAATGCCCAGAAACAATTGATAGGAGGAAAGGGTTGCTTTGGCTCATAACTTGGGGGGTTCAGTTCAAGGTTGGCTGACTCCTATAGCTTTGAACTTGAGGTCAAGCAGAACATTATGAGGGCAGGAACAGGTGGTGGTGGAGGCTCTTCAGCTCACAGTGGCCAGAAGTGGAAGCTACGGTAGGGAGGGAACACACAGGCATTGGAGGACAAGATAGACTCTTACAGGCACACACCTGTGTCCTACTTGCTCCATCTAGGCCCCGCCTCCTAATAACCTGTTCAGCTATGAATTTATCAATGGATTAATCCATTAGAGCCCTCACAATCCTCTGACCATTTGATTATTGTTGAGGGGCCAAGCCTTTAACACATGGGCCTGCAGAAGCATTTCTACCCAAAACATATGACCTAGGATGCTATGATGGGACCTTGGAGGGATCTCAGCTGTGACCATCTCCTCTTGGCCTCCTCCCCTGCTGATCTATCTGGTTCTCAGCTGAGTCTGTGGTCTTGTTGCTTGATCTAGCTCTACCTGGCTACATGACAGTCACCCATAAATACTTATTACTAGAATTCCTTAATTCACAGGTTCATTTCAAGAACATAAAAGTTTTCTGTCAGGTTTAAGGCTAATGTTTCATTTTCTATTTAAAATAATTCATTAAAGTGGCTCATCTGGCTCTCACTAGCCTAAGGGCAGGAAAGGAATGCCAAATCTACTTTTAAAGAGTCTTTCAAAGGGGCTGGAGATACAGCTTCTTGGTAGAGTGCTTGTTTAGTGTGAGACCTTGGGTTCAATCCCCAGAAACACACACACACACACACACACACACACACACACCCACACACACACACACCCACACACACACACACCCACACACACACACACCCACACACACACACACCCACACACACACACACACACACACACACACACACACACACGAGGCCTGTGGCTAGAAGTGCACCATCTCACATCTTGATTTTTATCCTCCAGGATTTTGAGAACATCTGTTATTCCTCAATTGGCATTCTCATAACTTGTAAATTGACCACCATTTCCATTGGATTGCCATAGACCCATCTTCAAAACTGTAACATCTGGATGTTTCCAAATAAGCTGTCATGTGAATGATTAATGATTTTCATCTCTTTTTATTTTTAATTTTTGAGACAGTCTTGCTATGTAACTTAGGCTAGTCTAGGCTCACTATCTTCCTACCTCAGCCTCCTGAGTCCTGAAGTTACAGGTATGTGCCACCATGCTCAGCACAGTTTTCATTCTTGACTCAGACTTGGGCCGAAGCCATAGCTATCATGGCTGAGTTGGTGGCTCTGGTGTGTGTCACGTATGTAGTCCAGTGATGCTAGTGGCTGTGACCTGAGCTCTAATGGGGCATGGCCACCTGTGGTAAGCTACTTATCTGCCCACATGATGTGCTGTTTCATTCATAAGTTTCTAGAAAGTTTTCCAAGCTTTGCACATGTGTCTTCTTTAAAAAAATGTTTTTTCAAATACTTATTTAATGGGGGCATGCCATAGTGTGCAAGTAGAGGTCAGTGGACAACTTACAGGAGCTGACTTTCTTCTTCCACCTGGGTTCTGGGAACGGAACTTGGGTCATCAGGCTTGGCAGCAAGCACCTTTACCTATGGCACTAGAGCTATGGTACTAGTCCACATGCGTGTTTCTGATACTGACAACCTGTTGTCAGGATATAGTGCTTGAACTCTGCCAGTGACCTGGGAGTACTTTCACATCTTTCTAAGATGTGGGATGAGCAGTCCCTCAGAAAACATGCAAATACAAGCCAGCACGGTGCTTCAGGCACTGCTAAATGATTGATGTGGTGGTGTGCACATGTACCTATCTGTTTTCTGGCATGTATTTAGGGAAGCTTCCTCACATGCCAGGCATCATCAAAGCCTGAAGGACATGGTAGGAAATGTGGGTGGTCTAACCCCATCTGTCACGGAGCTTTCTAGAGAGGCTTGTGGGGCAGAAACTAAAAGTGTAAGTGTAAGACAGAATTAAAATCAAGTAACAAAAAGGGAAAACACAGTAGGCAAAGGATTGACATCAGATGTACAATGGCGGTCTAGCCACAGAGTAGTTGCCTGTTGAGTGCTACTCAAAATCAGAAGCATTTTTGTTTCTTCCCCCCAAAGACTTCTTGTGTTAGAAAATGCCAAGCACATACATAAATAGAAATGGTGTGACAGGCAGGTGTGGCTGTGTACACCTGGACTCCTAGCACTCAGGAGGCAGAGGCAGGAGAGTGCCAGTTTGGGGCCAGCCTGGCTTACATAGTGAGCCCTCGTATCAAAAACAAGAATCAATAAATAAACACCAACAACAACAACCACAAAAATGATACAGCAGACCCTGTGACCCCCACCACCAGGTAGCTAGTAGCTCAAGGACAGTGCTGTTTCTATCTATCTGCCCTTTACCCTTACTTGGTTATTATTTTAACTCCAGATACATCATTTCATCCATAAATATTTCAGTTGGTATGTGTCTTTAGCAGGATTACAATATAATGACTCTTAAAAATCATAAGAATATGAAAATCAAATGCAGAATCAATATTCTGAATCCCCCTAACACATGGACTTCCTTTCCTCAACCCCCAACAGTTGACTTGTTCAAATTCAGGTGCAGAGCTGGAGAAATGGTTCAGTGTATAAAATGCTTGTTGTCTAAGCATGAGGGCCCGAGTTTGAATCCCCAGAATCTACATAAAGCCAGATATGGTAGCACCTATAATTCCAGCATTCTTACAGTGAGGTGGGAGGTGGAGTCAGGAGAATGCCTGGAAATTTGTGGGCCAGCTAGCCTGACGTAGGCAACAGTGAACAGAGACCCTGTTTCAAACAAGGTGAAGGCGAGGACCCACACTCAGACACACACACCCCCCCCACTGCTACTACCGCCACAACCACCACACACACCAAAAGATTAATAATAAATCCAGATGCAAGTGTAGTCCATACATTCATCAGCTGATACTTCTCTAAACCTCTTTTTATCTGTAAGCTTCTCTTGGGGCACCGCTCCCCACCTCCGAACTCCCTGTAGTTTCTGTTGAAGAAACTGAATCTTTCATAATTTCTTGCAGTTTGAATTTTGACAGGAGCACCCCATGGTGTTGTCTCTCACGTTGCTCTGTTCCCCCATATTTCCTGTGGTCTCATGGCCACATCTAGACTTGACCTGAGTTGTGGCTAATCGGACCTTTTTCTCCAAGGCTGTCCACATGTGGTCGTGTCTCCCCAGAGACGCACAGTATCCCACTGGGTTCTTCCTGGTGTTCGCTGCCATTGGTGACCACTGCCCATACCTCCTGTGTTGGTTAGGCTCGACAAATGGGTGACGTTCAAATTCTCTCTTCATTTATTGACTGGGCTCCTCCTCTCTAGGAAAGTACTCCTGATTGGTCAGCCCAGGTGCTGCAGAGGCATGTTAAATGTGCCCTTTGCATCGATTTAATTCTAAGGTGGTAACGTTTAAGCTGAGACCTGATTTGGCCACGTGAAGGAAGAAAGGCACACTGCAGACTGGGGGCCCTGCTGGTGCAGAGGCACTGGGGTGGAAGGTCTGTGCCTGGGAGGGTGGGGCAGGTGGCATGGGGTCGTAGCTCCACCCTTGAAAGCCAGGTCCTGAGTTTGGGGTATGAGTGCTATGGGAGACTCCTGGAGGAAATGATCTGGCATGATTGGACTTACCTTTGGGTGGCAGTTACTCAGCATGGACCCACCTCACAGCCTCAGGGAACAGAGGACACAGAACATTCAGCAGAAAAGTGAAGCTGCACCTCTGTAGGAAGTGTTACCACCCTGGGCTTTCCCGTTGTCCCTCTTGCATCATGGTGACTTGGCTGTTTACAGCTGAATTTTCTCCCTACTATGTCTTGCTACTTCTAGACTCTTGCCTCCGGGGAGCATCCAGGCCCTACTTAGGGTGTTAGGGTGGCCTCCTGCCTCGTGAGGCTGAGATGACTATGGTGTGAGTAGTCACTGGCCTTGAAAAATGTATACGGGTGAGGGACACCATTCTTTTTTGCGGACTTTGGTTTATTTGAAATAGAGTATCATGTAGCCCAGGCTGGCCTTGGACTGGGTATGTAGCTGAACCTGACTTTGAACTCCCGATTCTTCTACCTCCACTTCCTGTGTGCTGGAGTCGCAGGTGTGCACCACCATGTCTGGCTAGGTTTGGAGGGCTAGCCAGCTCCACTTTGTACTTCCTCCTGCATCTGAGCTGCAGGCGGGGATCGCCTGGCTGAGCCTCATGTATGGTGCTATGGCCTGTCTGCCTTTGCCCCAGTGTAGTTACTTTGCTCTGTGACTGGTTTGAGTTGTCACCAGATACACTCAGAGGGACAAACTAATGTCCCTTTGTTCTTGTGAATATTCTTTATGCAGAGCTTTAAGAATAAAGGGGGAGGACTGGAGAGATGGCTCAGTGGGTAAAGTGTATGTTGTGCAAGCATGAGAGCCTGAGTTCGAGTCCCCAGAACATATGAAATCTGACATGGTAGTGCACACCTGCAACCCGAGCACTCCTACAGCATGATGAAAGGCCGAGACAGGAGACTTGCCAGAAGATTACAGGCCAGCTAGCCTGGCTGTGTGTAGTGATGAACAAGAGACCCTCCCCCCAAAAAAGGTGGAGAGTGAGGATTGACACCCAAGTTTGTCTGACTTCAGTGCACTTAAGTGTACACACACATGAATATGCACACACAAAGATTTTAATATGGAGGAGATGCTGTATGAGAGTGTTCATCAAAACTGTGGCTGGAGGGGACAGTAGTGGGTGCTGGGCCTTCAGAATTACAAGGTGGACATGCAGCACAGAGGACTCGGGTATGTCCTAGCAGGGCGGTGGGCTGGTGGGTCATCTGAAGGGAGAGTGCAGGCAAGAAACGTGGACTGACTAATTGCTATTGACCATCTAGAGAAGGAGATAAAGAAGAGTATCAGCCAGTAGTGTTTCTAATTTGGAGAACCCAAGAGGCCATCAGGTCAGTATTGTGGTCTCCTCTGCTCCGATCACTTTACAGTTTGTAGTTCTTAGGTGGGAGTGGATTTTTGAGAGATGTCAAGGGAGCCACCAGGCAGTTCAGCTATCCAGAAAGGAAGGGTGACTAGGAGTCAAACCGAAGCCTGCCATGAGTGGGCTGCAGCTACAAGGGAGTCCCACGGTGTGGCAGCTGAAGGGTGACCAGATGGTTTTCAGTTTTGCCAGACATGGTGATGCAGGCCTGTAATCCCAGCATTTCGAAAGCTAAGGCAAGACTGCCACAAGTTTGAAGGCAGCCTGGGCCACACAGCAAGATTCTGCGCGCGCGCGCGCACACGCG
>NW_008340065.1:1220588-1249423 GCF_000622305.1 Nannospalax galili
CACACACACGGTTTATAAATTTTGAAGGAGCTAGAAGTTGTTGATGTTTTTTAAACAGTGAAAGAAGTTCCTGAAAGTGGCTAGGTTCACTAGTCCCCTCCTTCCCCAAGCATATATAAGCTCCAAGGACAGCTGAGAGACACTCTTTAGACAGTCCAGCTGTCTGGAAGAAGCAGAGACCTGGGAGAGGTTCAGGCCAACTGAGCTGCCTGGAAAGGACACTCCCAGCCTGTTGGGCTGCCTGCAGGCTGTGCAGCGCACTCAGGGTTTCCAGCTTCTGTAAGCTGTCACTCGTGCCACGGTGGGCTTTTGGTAATGCAGCTGTCCTTGTCATTTCTGCTCCCGTAAGTAACCCCTCACCCATATTCCTGTAAGTAACCCCAATAAAACTCAGTCGTTCACCAAGTTGAATTTTGGTAGTATCATTACTTTGGTCTGTCATTGGCTCCCTATCTGGGGTGAGTAGACATCTGTTCATGTCTCCCCAGGAATTGTGTCACGCAACAGGGGATTGAACCTAGGGGCTCATGTGTGGCAGGAAAGCAAGCTACGCCTGAGCTACAGCTCTACCCCACAAAATAGCATTTCAGTTGTTATTTTATTTGCATTTTTCTGAGTATTGTTGAAGTTTAGCATCTTTTTTATTTGTTTTGAATTTTCTTTTGGAGCTGTTGTTTCAAATTCTGTCCATCTTTCTTTTCTTTTTCCTTTTGTTCTGGATTATTAATTGGTAAGAGCACTTAATTGCATTTGAAAACAAAAAAGGCATTAAACAGAAAGTAATTAAAAAAAAACAGTGAAAGAATGGGAGAAAGTGGACCCAATTTTTAATGGCTATTAAATAAGCAGATTGTCAACTCTCCATGGAAAATAGAGCTGTTCAAATTAATACCTCACAGAAAAGGAAAGGGGTATGTGACTCTATCCAGGGCGAGCGACTCGAGTAAACCCTGTATTCCTTCTAACTCAAAACAGAAAGTAGATTTTCTCGATAGGAATCGGTATGCATTAACAAATAACAAATGACAAGACTAATAGTATCTATTTACGTGTGGGACATCGTGTGGGAAGACCCAGGCTAGGAAAAGAACAAGGAGCCACAACTGGGAAATGTTCTCTGCAGCCACGTGGGGAGTGGCAGGCATCTTTCCCCCTGGAAGACCTCTGAAGAAACTGCCACCCTCCAGGAGACTCGCACACAGGCTCCTCTTCGCCTAGTTTATTTATCTTCCACATCTGTGGAGCACCTCTGGCTGTCTCTTGTGGTTAGGGGCCGGTGCCTGGCAGTAGTGCCAGGTGGAGTTGACCCCTCCTTACATTGTCCTGTGACCTCTGGAATATGAATAAGAAGTGAGGAGGCCCTGTCCTTTCGTCCCTGTCCAGAAATAGCCACGTTGAACTGTTGCATCTCCTCCAAGCTGTGGCCTGCTCCGTTCCCACCTGTGGGTGAGTGTATAGCCTGAGGAATGCTCTCAGGAGAAGTCATTCTTACCCCGAATTTTCCTGGTGTTTGAGCAAGGACAGCACGCCATCACCTGTGACTGCTTCTGGGGTGATTTCTATGACGTTAAAGCAAGATTTTAAATTTGTCAGTGTCTTTGATTCTCACTGCAGCAGACAGGGGAAAGAGGCGCCTTGCAAGTGCCCCACCAGACCTGCGCAGAGATAGAAACTGGGAGCAGCCAGTGGAGGTGGAGATGGGAAGTGGGTGGAGCTTTGTCTCCTGTCTCGGTGTGGCCTCCCAGAAACCATAATTGTTGTCATAGAAATCCATACCACGGGCAGCCCTTTGCCCCATTTCCACCCACAAAGAATGGAATCCATTCAACTTCCCTGGTTTCTGGACACGAACAGAAAGGCTGAGCTGGTAAGGGAAGAAGAGAATATTGACCCAAGTTGTTTTATCAGGGCTGGGTGTTTCTGGAGAGCAGAAGTGAAGCAGCATCCTCTCCATAGCAATGCCCTTCTATGGGTTCCTTTAACAGACGGAAAACAGCTCAGAAAGGCAAAGGTTTGGCTCCTTTTCGAGAGGCACCCAGGGGGCATTGGGGAAGGCTGTTGGAAGTTACCTAGGAGAGACCTGGAGGGAGCCTTGGAATGCCCACAGTAGCCAGCCCAGCTGTCCACCAGCACAAGGGGCTCAGGAGCTAAACGAACGGTGACCAGAGCTAATGCAGAGTTGGACGCAACTTCACAGCTGAGCCGTCTGCAGTGGCCCTGTTTAGACTGGCCTGCGGCTGAGCAGGAGGCCGGGCAGGCTCTCCTTTCCAGAGGGGAGGCCAGGCCAGGTCAGCAGGGCCTGGGGCTGGACCCAGGTTGCGGGCAACTCATACATAAACGGGACAGCCAGGCCCAAGTCTCTCCTTCCCTCTGTGCAAATTGGAAACGACTAACCTTGCCATATTTAGTGCAGCGCTAACGGCTGCTTGCCTCCAAGGGGTAATCATGCAGGCATAAATTCGGAAAGTTGCTAAGCTATGAGCAGTCTTATGAGCATTAAAAGTGTCCTCTTCGCCAGAAAGGTCATTCATAACTTGGCTCCCCTGCTGATGCACAGTCAGTGATATTGATTGATTAATGTATAAAAGCACCAGATCCATTTGCTTCTATGAAAGAGAATAAAGTGCACTCGACTCTTTATTTTCACTTCATCCTTTTGTTTGAAGGACATTTTTTCCCCTTCTTTTTGTTTTGCCGGCTATGTTTAAGGGGGTTACAGAAAGCCAGTTTCTGCCAAGTAATGTGTTCACAAAGGGAGCATTGATTCGCATCAGTGTCGCTTGAGCTACCCTTAAAGGTTTGCCAAGGAGTTGCTCTTATATTAACCTTCTGTCCATGAAGGAAGAAAGAATAAATAAGTCATAAAGCCAGCCTCATTGCTTTGGATTGGGGTTCTGGACTTGATCTAAAATAATTTCTTCCATGGTTGATTGTGGTGAAAGGCGCTAAGCAGAAAAGCTCTAGTAAGTTTTGGGGTGTGGGATGGGGAACACCAGGGGAAGTGAGCCCACCTCTTCACCCCCTGCCCCTGATCCTTCTTGGGTACCACACACACAGAGCAGCGCTCCAGATCTCCTTCCTCTACAGATACTTGTTCTGATTAGCTCTCCCCACCCTCTTTCAGACTGAGGAGCTGTGTCCCTTCTTGCTCTGGAAAGGATCAGGTCACAGGATCAGGCAGAGGAAATTCTTGCCTTTGCCTGCAAGTTGGAGTGTTTTGGTGCCGCTGGCCACTCTGCCTTTCAGCACTGATGGAGGAATTAGCTGTGCCATATGCAGAGCCATCTTCACATTTCTGAGTGCTTCACAAACCAAGCAGCAGGTTGGTTTGTCAACCTGATGTTGAGGGCCAAGAATTGCCTCCGCTTTGGGTAACTTCAAATGGAGTTTGTTTCATGGTTTACCTTTCTGCTAAAAATTCTATTATCGCCAGGTGTGGTGGCACACACCTTTAGTCCCAGCACTCAAGGAGGCAGAGGCAGGTGGATCTCTGTGAGTTCAAGGCCAACCTGGTCTATATATCGAGTTCCAGGTCAGCTGGGTATAGGGAGACACTGTCTCAAAAAGACCAAAGAATTTTTGTTTTTTAAATTCGATTATCCAGGTAACCTGAGGAATTCCCTCTTTTTGAAAAACCAAATGGGGTTGGTGGTCTGTAAGACCTAAAACATCCTTACCCTATCATTGGGTCAGCCCTGTGTTTTAAATGGGATAGGAGCCTCCTGCCAGCTAGAGAGCTGTATGTTTCTAAGGTTTTCTTTTTCATCGACTTGTTCAGAAATGCCTTAGGAAGACAGTCCAGTGCTCGGTATGCACATAAGGCCACTGGTCAGTATTGGCTGGCCATCCCAGTTTCTTCATTTGGCAGAGTTGGAAGGGTTTACAGCAGGTCAGGAAGCCAGGCAAAGGGCAGCAGTAAGCTTCCAGGGAGGTGCAGTCTGCACCTTTGCCTGCAGGTGTCAGTGTGGAGTTCTACTGGCCGTTCCAGTGGGGGATAAAACAGGTGATAGATTATTTTTGACAGGCAGTAGGGGAGTGAAGGCTGATCAGTCTGCCTGTCTGTGAGCCATGTCCTGCTCAGGTGGCGAAGTCTACACCAGGGAAGATGGTCCAGCAGAACATGGTCACCTTTTTCCTATGCCGGTTGCAGACAGGGCAGGAAGCAGTTGCACAGGGCTCACAGCGCCCTGAGCATTTCAAGTTTTGATGGTAGGAACCAGAGAAGAGCTTTTCCTTGAGCTTGGAAAGCGTAGACATTTGAATCTTCCTTAGAATTTGAACTTGAACTCCACCTTTCCGTCTAGGCAGTCCCCACCCAGGTGTGGTATACATTCTGCAGGATGGGGGTGGGGAGAAGTGTGCTCCTCCTGGTGGTGACCCTGGAGATTTAGGAGCCTGTAGGTATATGAGCTCTGTGACTCCCTCTTGGTATAAACTGGCTGTACCTGGCCTGGGCTTTGCTAGAGATGCAGCTCTTCACCTGGGCACCTGAGAGCAGGCCCCCGCCCCTGCCCCCGCCCCCCAAACCTCCTGTGTTTTGCATGACACTTTGAAGAATCTCTCCTGTTCGGCTGTGAGTAGTTATGCTCTGACTGCAGTGCAGGAGCTATGCCAGTCTGGCCAGCTTTCCCTTTTGTTCGGGAGCATGGCAGGGGACCCATAGACAGACAAGAACAGCACCTAGCTTGAGAGTTACCTTCATTGTGTCCTCAGTTTCTCTGCCTTCATAAGAACTAGCTCTCTTTAAGTGCTCATTACTAAGCTAACTCCAAGATACTGGTGAAGTGCTGGACCATACAGGAAACCAAAGTAACTTTGTGTAATTGTTTAATTAAAACCTTGGTTTTCTAAATTGCAGTCTAAACACAGTGCCTTTTGTTAATGAAAGGTGACCTCTGTGCTTGGAGTTAATCACGCACAACATTTCTTTTCCCTGTTTCTTCCCCACCCCCTCAACTTGAAAAATCAGCATTTAAAGCCAGGCATGGTGGTACAGTGCCTGTAATCCCAGCACTTGGGAGGTGGGGGCAGGAGGATATGGAGATCCTGGCTATGCATCTGGGCTAGGCTGGGCTACATGATTCTGTCTCAAGAACCCAACAACAACAAATGAAAAGTTTTAAGTTCTAGCTGTGGAGATGGCATGTGGTGTTTTTAGCCACTAGGGGAGATGGTCTGTCATTTCCTCAGTCCAATGTTATTGCACCAACCCTCGGCATCTGTTACAACCATCACGCCTGATAGTAGAGAAAATGAGATCTGGGTAGACTGTGATTGTACTTTTGATTTCATATCACAGTGAAGGAAACCTGCAAGCCCCCTTCACATGCTGGAATAACCAGAAAGCCAGAGAAACTGCCCCTGAACTCCTGGCTTGAACATTAGTTTCCATATTGAAATAGATTTCAACACAGGCTTTTTCAGAGGGAAATCTCCCCTCGATTTCCAGATGAGCTGTGGAAGCTCTTATTCCCTCCTCTCTGTGCTGAGGTGATAGGAGCTGGCTCAGAGGACAGACCAAGAATGAATCCATTTTCTTTCCTCTGTCTCTGCAGAATAAATTGGAATTTGCCTGATTTAATAAAATGGTTTCATCTCCCTACCATCTTCCTTATCTCTAGAGTATTTCTTCCTTAGTGGCCGGCTCTTCCATGATGGATGTCGGCTCTGTGTCTCCTTATACAGGCCAATGGTTGCACTTGGAATGCACTTACCCTCGTTCTCACACGAACACATACCATTTCATACACATGCATGCACTCCAGTGTTGGGGGATCCTGATGGCTGAAGGTGTGGAAATTTGTCACCAGATCTCATTTTCTCCATTGTCAGGCGTGATGGTTGTAACAGATGCTGAGGTTGGTACATTTGACTATCCATCTACCATTAACCCAGCCTCCTGGAGTTGAGCCGACCACAAAGTAGGATATATTTTGGGGGAAGGGGAGAGATTGAAGATGGAGAATTGCCGTGTAAATCTCTCCCTGTGGTCCATCCCTTCTCTGTGTAATTGGAACCTATTTATCTGGGCAGACTGGAGTGTATTTTGTGCTCTCCCTGTTGCCCTCACAGAAACCTATGGGTATTTGTTGCTTGAATTTGGAATGGTTTTCCGTTTGAACTTCCTCCTCCCTCCTAAATTTGTGTTTTAATTTCTATTTCCTAGGCTGATTCCACCCCCCCACCCCTTTACATTCTGACACTAATTATGCCAGCCACATTGGGAGCGCTCACTGCTGGGAGGTACCCAGCTAAGTGTTAAGAAGGGTTTTAAAAACAGGCTGAACTCTTTCTTAATGAGGCTCAATCGGGTTCTCCTCCGGGTGGTTTTGTTTTGCTGATCTGTCAGTTTTTCAAGGATTTAATTGCACTTTTTTTTTTTTCATATTAGTCTTTGAAATTGGCCTATACAATCTAGCTATAAAATACTTTAAAAATGAGAAAAGCAAAAAGTTAATAGTTTTTGTCCCCTACCTCTTATTTCATTTTTCACCTTGATCACTGTAAGGTTATCTTCTGCCGCTCACTCTAGGGAGCCAACAACAGTGAGGAGCACAGGGTGGGAATGGCACAGGGACCTTGGCAATGCTGGCTGGGTCTGTCGTCTCACAGGCAGTCTCCCCAGGTCTTAAGCCTTCCTTCTGTAGGTGGAGATGCAGCCTCTTCTGGGTTTGCTGTCAGTCAGGGGCAGGGAGGGACTGGAGCACAAAGGCTACTTCAGGTATGGATGTGATAGATTCCATCAGGTGGTACCAGACTAGCTTAGTAACTCACATTCAAGTCCTCAAACATGGCAGCCTAGAAAGACTCCCAAAGAAGAAGGCAGAAGTTGTCAAACAGAGGAGGGGAAACCAGCAAGGCCGTATCCTTTATGCTGTTTTCTTTATGGCATAGAAAACATGCTTGAAGCAATCAGCATGAAATTCTTAATTGCTTCGCTTACTTCTTGCTCTCCTCATGGGACAGATTGTGCAAATGCTGGAGCTGCCACGGCCCTCATGTTCGCACACTGTCCCCACTGCACACACTATTTTTAACTAGTGCTTTGTTTTACAAAGATACACAAAGCTTTCTCTCTCTTTCTCTATGGTTTCTTTTTTCCCTCCCCTTTCCCTCTATCCAAGGATGCTAATAAACAGCAGATACAATGAATAGCAGTTTCAGCCAAGCAGGCTGGCAGCAGCTAGACTTCCCCAAGCCCAGGCACCTAACTCTGTCTGCCACCCTGCCTTCTGCTTCTTCGCTTTGAGTTTTATTCCCTGCTCTTCAACGTGAGGTTTGGTTTTGGTTTTGGCCTCTGAAGTTTTCCTCAAGACCAGCTCACTTCCCCTCCTCGCTTTCCCCCCTCCTCAGTCTGATTTGCATCCCTCGCTCCTCTCTCTTCTAATGTGCATCTTCCTCCTGGAGATTCTCAGTCCCCTCTCGTGAGGATGTGAAAAATCCAAGAACCAGATCTCAGAGATTTCAAAATAAAATAAAAGTAAACTCTGCTTAAAAAACACTTTAGCAGGAAAGCCAGGCTAATTGTAAATCAATGGGTCTTAAAATGCAGCATCGATCTCCAGTTAGAAGTTTGAAGGGGAAAGCAGTAATTACTGCACCAGAAGGTAGTTTTTCCTCTTAGTAAGTTCTGGGCAGAAAGCAGGCTCATTAGGGCAGCACTTTGGAATCTGAGTAATTAGTTTAAAAAGTACTTTTGTGGTGTTATTCCCTTAGCTGGAAATTATTGGAGTCTTCACAGATTTATAGCTCAATTCTGATAAGATTTGATTTATTATTGTGTTTGGTATGGAAGAACCTTGATATATAATCACCCAGGTGTAGATTCATGGAAACGTAGATCAGTTTCAGGAATGAAGTGGGGTTTTTTTGTTATTTTTTTTGTTTTTGTTTTTGTTTTCTTTCTAAGAGCAGGTGGGTCTTGATTCTCTAATGATCCCTGGTGATGAATGGAGCTGACTTAGAGCCCTAACACTGGAGCCCTGTGGGCCACCGAAGTGAGCAGTGAGCTGAGATCCAAGGAAAGAGATGGTTTTCGTGTGCACACTCCTATTGGCACAGTGTTGGATTTCACACAGCCATCTGATGTCCCCCAAGGTGGATGTACGGAGGGTAAATTCCACAAGAATTCGAGTATATTCTTCTTGCCCAGAGGGATTCACAAGAGCAAGTATGTAATAGGCATAAACAAAGACTTGTCTAACTAGTGGTTTGGTGAATGAATCAGTGAACAGTTAGTTGGATAGCTCCTGTGTTATGTTTCTTAGATGATACTGAGAACACCACCATGGATACTTTCTGGTTAGATTACGAAAGCCAAGAGAGCGACTATTCTGAACATTCCCTGTTGCAGAGAACTGAGCAGCCCCTTTTGAAATGGACTTCATTTTGCTTCAATGCAAAGCCATAAAAAGATCATTCGCTCTCCTCAATGTTAATTGAAAAGGCAGGATGTAATACAAAGCAATATTTTGAAGCCAGCATCACTTTCTCACTATTGTGTAGCCCTCTCGTGTTCATTCACTGTTTTCTGCATGCTTGTGTAGGATTAATAGCCAGTTAAGTGTATGCAAGAGCATTTGGTCGGCTTAAAGCTGGAAGGATTTTGAATTCATACTTGAAACTTCACGTGTTAGCTATGTTGGGTCTTCAGGAAGGCCCTCCAAAGAGTACTTTCCACTTTCTCAGTATGGTCTGTATGCCAGATGCTACAGTAGTTGTTAACTTTACTAGAATAGTGTTCTTTTCTTATGATCTATTTTTATTCGTGTGTCTGTGTAAGTGAATGTCACATGTGTGCAGGTGCCCATGGAGCCAGAAAGAGGGTGTTGGATCACCTGGACCTGGAGTTACAGGCAGTTGTGAATAGCCTGATGTGGGAGGTGGGAACCAACTTGGGTCCACTGGGAGAGCAGCAAGTGCTCCTAACTGCTGGGCCATCTCTTAGCCCCACAGTGTAGAGTTCTTAAAAACAGGAAATAAAATAAATGTAACTGAAAGCCAATAGATAAACAGATTTGAAAAAACTTTATTAGTACAGTTTGGGAGTTCATATTTATAACATTTACTTACAACCTTCGAAAATGAGAACAAAGAGTTGGTCCACATTTTTGTCCAAATTGTACCAACAAAGCCTCTGTTTTATTGTGCTTTACTTACTTCATCATTACATAATCGCTCACTCACATAGAGGTAGTTCCAAATAGAAATGGTTTTAAGTAACCCAACTTGCAATCTCCAAAGAGTTTTACATAGACCAAAGTGGCAGGTGTTTGACACAGAGGTCCTAACAAAGCTACTTACCTTGGCCCTACAACTAGTTAAATGGCAATCCAGTGTATTAAATTTTGGCACATTCCTGTATGTGTTATTATTATATACCATTTAAGATGAAATCAGAATAAAAATTTTCAGAGCTCCTGTAGTATTTTGGAGTTCCCCAGAGAGCAGTTCAGACACCATTTATTTTTTGAAGTAAGTTGGAATTTTTGCCATTAGAAAGAGCCATGATTTAGGACCATATATTGAGTGGCTGGTAACAGCAGCCCCTTGTCTGGGTATGTCTCCCTGTCACCCCCATCAGGTGACCTTGTCTTCTCTTTCATGTGAAGAGGAACTTGATGGGTTGAAGAGTCCTTGGCGCCTCTCTGAGGCCTCTTGCCCTCTTCTTTCTGGTGTCTGAGAGGATGACACCTGCCTGGGGCATGACTCTCTGGTCCCTACCTCTGGCTCAGGACTTATCCTTCCTCTGTCTTGTGACTGTGGAAGTGTTGAAATTCCATGTGGGGAAAAAATGTCATTTTCTATTTATAAATGAAAGGAAATGTTTCCACTGTTTACCTGAGAAACCCCAAGCTGTGCTTTCAAACGCTAAAAATTATGTCCCTCATTGTAGCCTCAGTCAGACTCCTGTGTTCTGTCACTGCCCAGGCAAAAGCTGCTCTCCTCCTCCATGACACCTGCTTGTCACTGGATTCTGTGGCTTGTACAGTCTCTTTTCAGGTTAATGGCTGTGTTGTGAGCTTTGTGAATAGCATTAGCACCACTCAATAGTAATAAGTTCTTCCTTTTTAATTAATTTTTTTTTCCTAAAAAAAATGTTTAAATTTAGAAACAAGCCTGGACCATATTTCGAGCGCTTACTTTTGGGGTGAACTCCAGTTAATTCTTTGAAAGCATGTCTTGAGATCTAGGCTGACTTGGTATTTTCTCTCAGAGCTAAAGGCCTGAGCTTACCTCTCTGCCTTCATGCAACACCTTGGCATTATTAGATGCTAACTGACACTCGGGTCTAGCTCTAAACCCATGTACCTTATGTTCCCAGTTCCCTGAGTCTTTTCTAAAAGTATCTAAAGACTCACTTCTCCTGGAGAAAGTTTTCCCCTGACTATGCCTACGCAGTGATACAGGTATGGTTGGAGTAATTTACTGTATGCATTTCACAACAGCCGACCGCTACTTATGCACATGGATTTCCTCTTCAGATGGTACTAATAGGCAGTGGCTCTTCCTAATGTGATAAGTCCTATACTATACTGGAGCTTGGGATAGGAGATAGGCAGATAATGTTTTCATATAGGCCTGTGGCCAGAGGCACAGGCACACACCAGTGTGGCGTGGAGAGCAGGTATGGCTGACTGGGAGAGGCTAGCTCTCTGGAACCGTGTCCGAAGAGTGACCCAAGGGCAGATGACTATGATTTTGTTGTCCAGATTCAGGCTGGGGAAGCATATCATTCAGACAGTCCCTTATCTTTCTACATCTGGCTTCTCCTGGCCTCCTGTTCACTGCGGCAGTCCTCCCCACTCCCCTTCTAACATATCTCCTGACATAGACTAGCACTTTTGGCATCCCTAGAATGTGGAAAGATGGTTTTCAAGTGCATGATTTTTTTTTGTTGTTGTTGTTTTTTTGATAAATGAACCCTGAGCAGCACCCAGAGTACCTGGGCTTTGGTGGAAAGCTGGGCACCTCAAGTACAGGCATGCCGGACATGGTTCTGTCTCCTACCCCTGGACAACCAGGAAACAGAATGACAGCCTCTGGCCAGGAATTGATTGCATTAATTGATATGCCAATAAGAGAGCTTGTTAGACCCGCCATTGGTGAGGAGGCCAGCTAACGAGTCTGCTGATCAATGGCACCAATAAAGATTTCATCCATTAATGAGCAACATGGTAATTAATGTTATCCATAAACCAATTAGCCTAGCTAGCTAACGTGCAGGTTAGCACAGTGAGTGGCAGCCGTGAAAGTGGGCAGACAATCACCCTTTGTGGCATGAGTTGGGTCTTCGGGAAACCTCATTGAAGAGATGAGATCCCGACACTCTGGAGGGTCAATTCAAAGAAATCGTGGTGTTCAGAGCCCCTGGGAGGGATGAGGCTGGCAGCTTGCTGAGCCCCACACTGGAGTGCATCAGAACCCTGCCATTGGTCCCACACCTACGGAGAGAGGACTGGACACGCTTTTCTCTTCCAACTCCTTTGGCTGAGCTGCTTTCCCACAGGAGTCTCCAAGGGGCTGTTAGGGGTATAATGGAATGACTGAGTTCCCGGGTCACTCTGGTCCCAACTGGGCATGGTCTCCCCAAGGACACCCCCATCCATGGCTCACATGCATTGCCCTACGCTCCTGGAGGGCGGGCCATGGCCTCTTCTGGGAACCGTGAGCGGGTGGTTAAGTAATTAACCTCCCCCCACCCGTGTTTCATTAGGAAGACAAATTTTGCAAGAAGAAAGAAAGGAGAAACAGATGATTTGAAGCTGGGCCTTTTCCCTTCCCCTGGTTTTCTGAAATGACATCAGTGGGGTGTTTGCCAAGCATAACCTGGCAGTCTGGCGGCTCTGCCTGACTGCCTGAGATTTCTGGGGATCGTGCAGCTCGCCAGCTCCAGCCGTGGCAGCATGCCAAGGTGACGTTCCGTGACTAAGCAGAAACAAGGGAGAGGGAGAGAGGGAGGAAGAAGGTATGTGTGGTTGGGGAGCTGGGGGAGAGAGTGGTCTGGGCAGGGTGTGGCATGGGGAGCCGGGAGATGAGGAGGCATGTCTGGGGGGTATCTGCTCAGGAGGGCGGGTGTCAGGAGAACATGCTGGCAGGCCAGGAAGGGTTCATTTGGCCCTGGAGAGGAAGGGGGTTGGCACAGGGCAGCAGCCATGGTTGTAGCCTGAGAGGCTACAAGATGAAGGGGTCTGACTAGGAGGGAACCAAATGAGTCAAAGCGACAGTGGCAGCCCAGAGGGCCTGGCACTAGGAGGAAGAGGCTTAGGGAAGCTTTTAGCAGCATCAGGCCCGATTTCTTCGCAGCAGAGTTTCCTTTGCATTGTTAGGTATTGACCCTCAGAGACCCCTTGTGGATTCCCTAATTGAAAATTAATACTAGATCAATGCCATGAGCAATTTGCATATTGATCATAAACAACTTTGAAGGCACTGAGTGTGCAGTGGATCAATAGGGCTCCTGAATAGGCTGCGGAGGGAGCACCTCCCAGTACAATGCACTCGAGAAAGGTTAATGATTTGGGAAGTTCCTAACTGCTCAGCATGGGGATCGGCCCCCACACCGCACAGCATCCGCAAGACCAATTAGGACTAGGCCTCAGTAGCCTCCCCATAGCCCCTTGACACCCCCTCCCTTGGCCTCATGTCCTGGAGCCCAGAGAGGAGGATGACCAGTGCTGGTGTGAGAAAAGGGGCTGGCCATGACGGTTTTTAACAGTTGCCTTTTTTGGAGATGGATGAAGTCTTGGGGCAGTTTATTCTGGGAAGTGTACTGTAAAAGGCAGCAGCCAAGTTAAGGCTCCAATAATTGTTCTGGCCCCTTCCCCAAGCACAATTCTCCTGGTGAACTAACTGGATGGAATGGAATGGAATGGAATGGAATGAAGGGGGTGGAGCCTGGCTTTGGCCAGCCTCCTGCCTGGGCTTCAGCTCAAGGTGGAAACCCACATTAGCCTTCCCTTTAAGCTGGGCTGGGCCACGCTTTGCTTCCTGTTCATTCAGCTTCCACTCTGGCCTTTATCCCCTTGCCCATTGCGTGCATTCCCCTGCAGCACACCTTCTTGCTCCCACTCTGGCTTTAAGCCTTATCTTTCTATCCCTGCTGCAGCCCTGGCAGGCCTGGAGAGGGTTCCTAAAGTGGTCTCTTTTACCTGCCTTCTGTGCTTATCACCAATCCATCCTGCTGGCTGGCTTCTGGGGTGCTCCCATCTCGCCCAGGGTCCTCCAGGCATGACCGTTTCTTCTATTATAGAGCCCCCAGGGTGTACCCTGATCAGAGCCACACATAGTCTGAGGGCAGTGAGGGTAGGGGTGCCTTCTACCTGGTCACCCAGGCATAGACCCAATACATGGAAGGGGAGGCTGGTGGCATCAACCACTGTGAGGGTTGTGCATCACTAGGGGAGATACCTGCAGAGGTGAGCTGAGCACACTTATATCCACAATGGCCAACTCCAAATTTATGTTGTACTTGGAAGGGCTAGCCTTAAGGTGGCACTGCATCATCCTGGAGTTGGATAAGGGGCCAAGTTTAGAAAGTCCAAGGATGCTCGTCTTTGGGCACAAGTAATATGGCTGTAGAAGAAGAACACACAAACGGGTCAGCTGTAACGGCTAACTTCTGTCTTCGCTCTGTCACCATCCCAAATCTTCCAGTCCTGGTGCTGTCTTCTCAGCTGCTTGGGTAGATGATTTGGAGCCTGCCTCTGGATTATGGGTGTCAAGATTGTCCCAGTGCTCCACCACAGCCTGTGGCAAGGGGCCATTGGTGGACTCCCTGCCCTGTGCATTCCTTCACCTCGGGGCCAGCTCCTGAGATTGTGGGAAGGCAAGGAGATGTTTCTGTGTTTGTGTCCACATCTCCATCTGTACTTACATATCATGCACACATAAATTTACAGGCCTACGGTAGCCCTTCTATGGGAAACCCCTCCCACGCTACTGTGTTGAACTGTGTCCCCCACCACACAAACAATTCTCTGCTATGCAAAGGGAGGACTATAACTGAGGCAAGATGCTGCTTACCAAGCAGAGGAGTCAGGTCCAAGGTCATGTCAGCCCAGAGGAAGAGGGACTGAGGAGAGCTTACCAGTCCCAGAAGTGCCCATGGTTAGCAGACTCTGTCTCTAAGGTGGCCAATGAAACCCGCAGGACTTGCTCCCCCAGGACCTGCCTGAGCCTTCAATGTCCCTGATCCTCTCTTCACTCCCGCTTTGTCACCCTCCCTCATCCTAACTGTGCTCCCTGGTCCAGCTGCTTGTTGTCAGCCTTCCTTAATCACCCTCCTCCCCACCACTGTCACCCAAACACAGCCAGCTGTCTCTATCAGGTGTTGGTCGTTTTCACATCTGTATTGTCCGTGCCTACAGTAGGCACCCTAAGCACACATGATAGCAAGTGAGTGGACAGTGGGCAAACAGCACGGGCACATTCTCCTGGGAAGCTTGCAGTAATGGTTGTAACCATTAGGAGCATGGACCTTGGTGTTAACTCTGTCCACCTCCCAGTCTGTGACTCTCACTAGCCATTTAGCCTCTCTCAGCCTCAGTTTCCTCATCTATAGAATGGGACTGCTGATTGCATGTTGCATTACTACCATTCCCATCATCAGGACTTTAACATGGGGAAGCTCACTGGGTGTGGTACTGGTTTTATGGTCAGGACCAGCAATGAAGGATCTTACAGGTGGGAGAAAAGGAGACAGCCATGTTTAGTTCTGGTCACTCCCACTGGGCCATTAAAGCATTTGTGAACAGGTCAAAGAAAATGACCACAGGAACACAGGCTCCATGGGCAGGGTGGCGCTGACCAGAGAGGGGCAGGGTGGAGAGCCCATGCAGCTGGACTAGCTGGGTGTGGCTGCAGCCCTGCCAGCCCTGTGGACACCCCTGTGCATGTGATTACTTCATCATGGAGCCTTTCGTTGACTTGGCTCACCGCACTGATGAACTGAGACTGGGGACAGGACCACATAATTGAGGGAAATAAATTCCCATCACAGGCCTGGCTGCAGCCAGAAGGGAAGGCACGCTGGTGTGTGTTTGTACATGTTGGGGTTGGGGGTACAAGTCTTTCAGAGGATGCATCTCCTCTTCTCTCCTCCCCTTTTCCTGCCTGCACAGGCATTGGGTGCAGGGGCCAGGAGGACACAGCATCCCTCAGTACTGACTGCCTCCCAGAAGCAGGCCCCTCGTGTTTGCCCGCTGCCCTCCTTGCATCCACTTGGCAGGGCAGGCATCTTCTCGCTCTTCCCTTGCCCAGCTCCTGCACCTGCTTGCTTATTCTTTCCATCTCTCTGTATGCTCACCTTCAGCCCCTTAGGTCTCTGTGGAGCCACAGAAAGGAAAGCACTATTGCTGCCCTGCTTAATGGAAGTTGGCTATTCATTCATTTAGAAATGAGGCAGGGAGGGGAAGGGGCAGTTTTCCAGGGCAGTCATCCACTCGCAGCTGACTCAGCTGGGAACTGGGCCTGAAGATAGCACAGGCATACATTACAGGAGTCTTAAGAAAAAGAATTTAGGAAGAGGGGACTGTGGAGGTGGTTCAGTGGGCAAAGTGCTTGTCCTGCAAACCTGAGTTCAGATCCCCAGCACCCATGTAAAAAACCAGGTGTCTGCATAACAAGTAGGGCACTGAGGCATATGCCCATAATCCTAGTGCTGGGGAGGTGAGCACAGGAGGATCCCTGGGTTCACTGGCCAGTCTAGCCAGTGGGTGAGCTCCTGTTTCAGCTAGAGACCTTGTCTCCAAAAGCAGGGTGGAAAAGCAGTTGAGAAAGACGCCTGACACTGACATCTGGAACCGCATGCACATGAACTCATATGCACGTGAACCCCTGTATCCCACACAAGTAGCTTAGAAACCACTTGCATAAAACTAAACCAAAAATCACACAACCAGCCACCCAGCTTAAGACGCGTAAATTGCGATGCATTTTCTAAAAGCTGAGGAATTAGCAGCCTGTGTCATTGGAGTACCTGAAATTGGTTGTTACTAAGCAGTTGTTTACAACAGAGATTTACCCAGTGCTTTCTGGGCCTTAAGAAACATTTCCTGGAATGTGCAGCCCATGTGCTGCATGTAATGGCTGGGCTGGGGAGGCAGGTTGCCTCAGTTACAAAGGAGTATGGGTGATGTGCAGGCAGAGTAGAGGAGAAGTGGAGAGCCCTCACTTGACACCCTCTGACCCCAGCCAGTGGAGCTGAATGCTGGAGAGCCAGGACTGAAATTGCAGTCACTTTAGATTATTTGGAGCGAGGAGAGGCAGGGAAAAAAGGGTCTGTTGACTACAGGAAGCTGAATTCTTCCTCTGCTGAAAAGCTTATTAGTGGAAGGGGAAAAAGCAATTACTTGGCTTTTGCTAGGTCTCTGTGGCAGGGATTCGGGCCTGTGACAGCAACCCCGTCACCAACGCCTTGGACTTAGCTGGGATCTAGAATGTCTGTGGTAGGCATTGCCCTGAACCATTTAGTAATAGTGTTTCTGGGATCTAACCTTCCAGAAAGGAGCAAGAAGGGGAGGCAGGGAGGGGGGGAAGAGGAAGGGAGAGAAAGGAGAGAGCCCCCGAGACCTGTCATTTGTCCTGGCTTTAAACCTGATGGTTGTATTTGGGATGTCAAATACACCAGGCTTGAAATGAATGGGGTACCATTTTCCCGAGAACATGGGTATCTAGGGTATTAGGGTCTGATTCTTTTTTTGAGTGTGGGCTTTTGTTTTTGTTTCTAGTAAGCTCATTTTCTGTCTCTTATCTCAAAATGTTAAGAAAAATTAGCGATTGCTTAGAGCCTTTGTGGTACGAGTATGAGAATTCCTCTGCTTCCATGTCATGGCTTTCAAAGTGGGAAGAAGGTGCCAGCCAGGCACCCTTCCTCAGTCACATGACCCTTGCTTGACCTGAGCACTTATTCCCCTCTTGTTTATGTCTCTCATCCTCATTTAGGCTCCTTCACTGGCCTCACAGACCTAGTCCCTGATGCGGTCTCCTTAGCCTATAAAAGCCAGATACTTGTGGTTGGCTCCTCCAAAAAACATCCCTCAAACAAATGCAGCCCTCCAGTGACCAGGTTTCTACAAACCAAACAGCTCTCATTTTTCCTTCATAAAGTTTTAGGCTCACAGAATGCACATCTCCTGGTTTAGATAACTCTGCTCACTTGTCTTCTTTGTTTTCTAAACGTGAAAGAGATTTCTGATTTTATCCCACCTTAGGTGTGGCTGCCTGAATTTTACAGACTGGCTCGCCGACTCTCATCTTCCAATGTTTGTCTGAAGGCCCCATTTTCTGTCTTGTATTCTCCTGGGATAGTTCCTGTTCTTTCCAACTTTTCACCAAAGTTCTTTAGCATTTGAGTCAATTCATAGACTATCTCCTTTCTGAGAGAAATCGAACTCTTTTCTCTATTATAACTTAAGTTTTTGAATCTGTAATCTCCCCTATTTTTTTCTCAGGGCTCACTAACCATAGTCTCTCCTTTCTCCTTAGGGATGAAGCTTGGTAAGTGGGGGAAGTCACTTCATTTGTCACTGACATTGTGTTGCCTCTTTGGGTCATTTTAGTCCCCTCCTCCCTATAAATGTGGGCCTGAGGACACAAAACAAAACGTTTTGTCTCAGATCTCTTTTCTGTACTCTCTGTGCTGTAGGTCCATCTTTCACTTGAAAAAAAAAAAACAAAACGACGACTCATGAACACCTGAAGAAGATCCACCTGCAGGGTCTCTGTTGGTAGACTTCAAAACCTTGCACCAGTAGCCAGTGTGCACACAGAATAGCAGCGTCCCAAGTTAGTTCTTTAAATTAAATTATGTGCACAGACATCAGCAGATCCCATATACCTATGTTGATTACCTGTTCTTTGCCACGAAACTGTGCTTTTCTGCCCTGATCCTTTCCAATCTCATGGCCACATTTTCATTGTCTTTGGTATCAGACAGTTGTTTTCCAAGGGCCCCACCATTAAAGAGCATGGCCGTAAGCCTAGATTTTAGATGCCTTTTGCTGCAGTGTTTGTATGATGACCACTGCTGTGTATTTGAGATGCAATGCTATGTAGATTTGGGGTGATGTATTGGGATGTGTTGCTTTTCATGGATTACTAAGTTAGACCTCTATAAAATCCTTAGTGGAGGAAAAGCTAACTAGATGAACTTAGAGCCCTAAGGCTTGGTTTAAAGTACAGGTAGTGGTTTGAGGAGTCTAGAGGAGGGACCGCAGTGGCTAACATCACTGTGAAAAAGATTCGGGGTGAATTTTGTTAACCCCCCCAAAATACGGTTTCATTGTATAGGATCCACCTTAGAAATAAAATGAAACAACAAAATAAAAAAACAAAAACCACCAAAACCTAGAGCGAGGGCTGGAGAGATGGCTTGGCTGTTGAGAGTGCTGGCTGCTCTTGCAGAGGACCAGGGGTCTCAGCGCTCACATAGTGGCCAACAGCTATCTGTAACTCCAGTTCCAGGGGATCTGACACCCTCTTCTGGCCTCCATTGGCATTGCACACAGGTTTACTTAACATACATGCAGGCAAAGTATCCATACACATAAAAGTAAAAGTAAGTAAATTAAAAAGTCAAGTAATGAGGGGGGGAAAACCCACAAAAAACAGAGAGGCTTTAGATTTAACTCTTGGCATGATTTTCAAAGTTCCCTAAGAGGAGGAGGATCCAAGAGTTTTCTTTCTCCCTTAGGCACAGAAACACTACACAAGGTGTCCTGTCAAGAATGAAAACAACTCTGCAGTTCCAACTTCGTTCCCTACCACGAATGCGGGAAAGCTCTTGAATGGAAAGTGTCTGGCTTTTTTCGTACCCCAGCTTCTGCTTCACTCTTTGCATTTTCATCAGAACCATCAAAGGAAATATGTTGCTCCCACCACCTGTTTGTTTCAGAGCACTTTTGGAGACTTCAGAGTTTTAGAGAATGGCCCAGTTCTTTGACTTTACACATGGAGGTGCATCTTCTAATGTCTTAGGTTTGACTATAGGAGTTCTTGGCAGGGCTGGGCTCTCAGCTTGCAGCAGGCAATGCATTGTGAGCACTTTAAGATTCACCAGATGCTTGGAGATACGTGTTATCAGCCCCCGCCGGGGTCTCTGTGTGTCTGGCGTTATGTTCTTGGGTGTATGGTGCCTTGTGGATGCACCGATCTTTATGCACACTTGGGTTCCACCGAGGAAGAGTAGTAGGGTTTAGCCAGTGTTTCTCTGGGTGAAATGTTGCTTAAGCTGGCCCAATTTCTGTTCCATCAGATTTAGTTTGGCAAGTGTAAGCCTTTGTTTGTGCTTTGTTTTTATGAATCAGCTTGTTTTACCAGCTGTGCATATAAGTGCCTGATGATCCCGCAGAAGCAGCTAATTGGCAGTCAGTCCTTCGAGCTGCCATCCGCTGGTGGGAGTAAGCAAGTGTTTCTGTGTGAGTTCTGTGCTTCATGGGGGTGGGGGGATGAGGGGGATGGGGGTGTTTCAAGCTGCTTTCTGAATAGGTTAGGCACCCCTCAGACGCTATGGACTCGAGTCAGGCAACAACCAACCTCAGAGTTCAAGTGTTGCCATGTGACTCAGACCTCTGCACTTAGTCTTTTATTTTCCTCTGTTGTGTGCTGTTTCGACAGTCAGAAACAAAATATTACCCATTTTTCCCTTAATTTGTGCCTGTTTTTTATATCTTTACCAAAATAATCCGTAATTCCCTTTGAAGTTGTCACCCCCCACCCCGCACCAGTCCTGTAAGCAGCTTGGGTCTGCACAGCAGCCACACCACCCTCCCTTCCCCTTGCTATGGTTCCTGTATAGATTGTATCCATCACTGCTGACATTCCCATCATGAGAGCCTCCCACAAGGTTTTCTCATATACCCATTAGGTTCTAATCACCTTCATTTAATATCACTCCTGGCACATCCTGTTCATTTCCCATGTAACTTCGTTTGTACATAGATGCTTAACTGTACATTCAGGCCTTCCTTGCTTCTGATTTTGCCTTCCTTCCTTCCTTCCTTCCTTCCTTCCTTCCTTCCTTTCTTCCTTCCTTCCTTCCTTCCTTCCTCCTCTCTTCCTCCTTTCCTCCCTCCCTTCTTCCTTCCTTCCCTCCCTCTTCCTTCCTCCTTCCTTCCTTCCTCCCTCCCTCCTTCCTTCTTCCTTCCTTCCTTCCTCCCTCCCTCCCTCCTTCCTTCTTCCTTCCTCCTTCCTTCCTCCTTCCTTCCTCCCTCCCTCCCTCCCTCCTTCCTTCTTCCTTCCTCCTTCCTTCCTTCCTTCCTTCCTTCTTCCTTCCTTCCTTCTTTCCTCTTTCCCTTTTTTGTGCATTAAATATACAATTAAATATACAAATCAGCTTTGGTTATGAAGGGTATACCAGTCTTCTTTAATGGAAAATGTTAGATTTTCTTTTTAATTTACTCTCTATCACTCATGTGTGTTTATCTGTCTTGTCTTCTCCCCTCCAACCGTGGAAGCTTTGGCAGTGTTTATTTCAACCAGGGGGCTGTTGAAAGACAGATGCATGTAGGGACTGCTCAGGCCTCACACCTGGAATGTTAAAAAGCTTCCAGGCAGCTCTTTTCTGTGGAGAAATGTCCCCTTCTACAGAGTAGGAGGCACAGGACGGAACTGGTACTGAGCAGAGAGGCTGTCCATTTGCATCCCCTCATGTGGTCACACACCTCTAATGCTGGTCTCCCAAACTAGACACCTTAGTCTGTGGAATGATTTGTTCTGATGGGAGAGCACATGGAGCCCCCTTTCCCTGCATCCAGACTCTTCTATGGCCCTCAGCTCCAGCATCTTGACCTTTATCTATCAAATACTACCTATGTCCTGAAGACACTGCCATTTTCACCTCCCATCCCCCTTCCTAAGTAGGATACTGAATTGGGACCATTGTTCTCCCCAGCTTCTTTGTTTTTAACAGACTGGAGAAGGGCACCTTTCTTGGTATCAAGGACCTTCTATTTTGCATGCCTCTGCTTTCCAGAATATTCCATTTGGTGTGAGGTTAAACTGTGCAAAGTACTGTTTGAAAGAAAGGGGAGAAAGAGAAAGGATCTGGTCAGAATGCATTTGTTAGATCACGTTTTAAACCAAGTACAATTGAAGGTAGTTTTTGTCCAAAGAAAGGAAAAACCCCGGCAAATCCTCTGAGCTCCCAGAGAGCGCGCCTCCTTTGTCGCAGCTCTGACATTGAAGTGTAATTTTTCATGGTTATTTGGACTGGAAAATGGGGGGAAAGGGAGAGATGGGTCTGCGATTATTTCCCATAAATGACAACACAATCACATCACGCTCCGCTACAAACATGTTCCAGGAATTTGCCTTTTTTACATTTCATGTGTGAAAGTAACAGCCACCGTCTGTAGAAGCCCAGGGAACTAATCCCTGCTGCATTCTGTTTCCTCCAGAGTTCTGGGCTGTAGCTGGGTTTCTTATTCAGTGTGCATTCTGAGGTTGTTTCAGGCCGGGTTTGTGTTTTAGAAACTGGAACTCATACCTCTCAGTTATTTCATTTTATTTTTTTGAAACCTTCCCATGAATGGCCACCAGGCGAGTCCCTGACACATTTCATTGCATCCTGCTTTGTCGCTGCACATCCGCTTTTATCCTTTCTGGATTTCTGCAGGGGGCAGCCCAGGTGCTTTTGCTGAGACCACAGATAAATGGGACTTGTTGCCTGCTGGCTTTAGGTGGTTCCTCCTTTTCTCTCCTCTCTTGACCCCCACCCACCCCCTTAATTCTAGTGTGGTTTTGACAAACTGTTCAAATGACCAAGCGGCCTCGCCTGGGAGAGGGAAAATGGCAGGGCTCATCCCCGCAACACAATAGCAGTGTTCTTCACTCCATGCTGTGGCATTCTGTGTTGCTCCTGCAGGAGGGTTGGCTCAGATAGGGGAATTCTCTCTGTAAGGCCATGGGCTCTGGACCCACGCGGGCTCTCTCCTGTGGATGTGCCAGTTCGAGGTGAAGTCAGTCCAGAGGGGAGAAGGAGATGAGCCTTCCCAGGCTGCCTCTTGCCTCACAATCCCCATTTTTCTCAGTTCTGTAAACAGTGGCAGGATCTTCAAATATACAAAAGCATAAATGGTCTCTATTCCCCAATTAGTCATTTTTAATAACACCCAGAGTTGCCTTGGGAGTGTTGATCCTTCCAGCCCAATGCCAAAGAGGCAAGTTAGTGGGTTGGGGGCAGGAAGGGAGGTCAGGGCGGTGGTGAGGAGGCTGGATTCCTTCAGTGTCCATCTTCCAACAAAGCTTTTCCTGGAGGCCCCTGAGAGGCTGGTGGCTCTGCACTGAGGCCTTTCAAGCTCTGTCCAGAACCCTCAGGCACGGCCTCAGGTGTATTTGCTAGCTGAAACCTTGCAGAGCAGAGCTCCTAAGTGGAGATCACTTGGAGGATCCACATGAGAAGGAGCCCCTCACTGGAGGAAGGGCATACATCTGACCCCCTTCCATGTTCTCCTGGGCCCTTTAACTTTCTGGGTTCTTGCCTCTTGCTGGACTGGAGGCTATTTATAAATGTCTCTAAGAAGGTGGTTTTGTATAAATAATGTGTCAGGAGTTGGACTTGGAGGTTTTTTTCTTTCTTTTTTTTCTTTTTAAACCACCAAGGTGGGAAGAATGTAGGTGCCCTCAGCTGAATCCTGACACTTCTTTCAGCTGGGAGTAAAAGGTCCTTGGCAAGCGTGGCAGAGGCTAACTGGGCAAAAGTGGAAAACAGTGAAAGCAGCAGCGCCCCTGGAGGGAGAGCGTCCCTCTGCCTTTTCGGGCTCTGTCCCTTAGGCTCCCACTGAAGAGGGGAGCTAGGAAGGCCCAGGTAAGCAGGAGCAGGGGGCTGCTTCTTCCTCCATCTATGTAGAGACTGACTGCTTTGTGCTCTTTTTGTGTGCTAGAGTTACAATGTCCGATGATGGAGGCAGGGCATCTAAGCCTGGGAAAGTGGGAAATTTTACTCAGATACGCATTTGAGTAAATGAATTCTCTAATGGGGAGTCCTGCCCCCTGGCCCATACCCCACACTACACTCACCCACACACAAGCCCCTTTAAACTTTCCTGTCTGGACTATCATAGCCGTATCTCTAGGTGTCTCTTCCTCTCCGTGTTGGCCTCTTTCTAGAGGAATCTAAACCCTGCTAAGTAGAAAACAGAACAAATAAAGTAGGTTAGTAGTAGTAGTAGTTGTTGTTGTTGTTTTTAATTCAGGTAACTGTGCTTCCAGGTAGATTTGCAGACTTCCTGTTCTCTCTGCACGTGTTGAGAACGTGTAGTCACCTTTACTGAGAAGCTAAGAGATTGATTTCTGTTTATGGTGAGCAAACCCCTTTGATTTCAGGGAATGTACCTGGAGCTGAGGTATTGTCACCAGAAAACCTCATTGCGCCACGTTGCCCCTCAGGCAGGAATGAAACCAGAGTAAAAGAAGCTGTGTTTGGGGTGTTGCCGAGAAGTCCTTTACATTCTGAATCCGGGTGTGACTGCAAAGTGAGGACTAGGGTTCATGAGAGTCATCCATCCGTCGGTATCTTTGGTCATCATTCGAGAGAGTGACCAAATATCCCAGGAGGAGAATGACGCAGTTTGTGACCCACCCCTGTGGGTGTAGCTACCAGTGTCTTTGCCGTCAGCTTCTGGCTTGGAAGGGGAAGACAGGACTAGAATGAAAAAGCTGGGAACAGAACAGTTGTCTGTCATCAGTATTGCAGACCACACCGCCTGACAAGTTTCTGCTGTGGCAGAATTTTAACACCCAGGATTTAAATCGAAACAAGTGGTCTAGACCTTAGTAGTCATCTTTTATATTGCAGGGTTTAATTTGACCTCTTTGCAAAATAAAGCCTGCACCTTTGCAGAATATCGGTAACTGGCAGAGATTTCCCATTGATAGGAAAACGCCAAGAGGATTGGACATGCTGGACTGTTCTGCTCTCATCTGGCATTTGTGCCAGCCGAGGCTGAAAGGGGGCATGTGATTGACTGGGGCATATCCCACATGAATTCCAGAGTCCAGAGCCTACACCGGAAGAAGAGGAGCAAGAGGACAAAGCATAGCCCGAGTTCCTCCTGCTACCCACCACGGAGACACCAGTCAAAGGCACTTGTAGTTGCCACCCTCTGTGTCACTCCCGCTGGTCAGAGTGTGGTGAGCTTCCCGCCTGCCTAGGTGGTCGTCCTTGGGTTAATTAGGTTGAAAACAGGAGAAAGGAAAAGCTTTAACCCTATCTTCAAAGTAAGCAGATTGGTTATTTTGTTTTTCAAAGAAGAGGTCCCATATACAATTAAAACTTGTTTCTGGTAAACCTCATTCCTGGAAGGATGAGCTTTTAACAAAAGGCTTTTGACAGCTGCAGGCTATTTCATTTTTTTTAATGCCGAATGAAAAATCAATACATTTTTCTGGGTTATACATATTCAGAACAGGCCTGATATTTCCATTATAATGGAAAGTGGGTGTCTGCACATCTCGCCTGTCAGAGCTGCACCACCGCATTTTCCAAGCCACTGCTAAATATTTCAAACCTGATTTGATTGTGGTTCATGACAGCTAATGTTTCTCAGCTCTTGAGCCTGCCGACAGGCAAACGCACTTTACCCCCACCCCCACCCCCACCCCAAGCTTCGCTTTGCCTCCCCAAGAAAAAGGAATGAACAGTTTCATTCTTTGGGGATCACAGATTGGTGTATTATTTAAGTAACACTTTCATGTGAGAGCCTTGGGTACAGACACCCTGATACTTAGGAGACTTTCCAAATTTCTATCATATTGAGGCACTGTGGGGGCTTTGTCAGGTTTGAATTAATCTACATTATCCTGTTAAGAGTTAGGAACAGAGGGATTAGTCTTAATCATTGATTGACTCCCTTTCCTCCAAGCCTGAAAGCGATCTGTAAAATACCCCCAATGGACGTGTCACTCGGCCCCCATTATTTGTGGGGAGCAGTCCTTTTTATTTAAGCTGCAGTTCTTTCGTGGGTGACACATTTGAGGAGTGTGTGCAGTAGGTTGGATGCCGACTGTTTCTGGTCTGGGCTTCTGCCTTTCACTCCTTCCACAAACCAACTTCCAGGTTGCTCATAAAATTCTAACAAATCCCTATGGGGTTGCCAGCTGGCACATGCACCTCTTTCCTTCAGGAGTTAGACAGTCCAGGGCTGGGAGAATCATGTGGTCACCTTTACTAAGATGCCGAGTATAAGGTGGATAGAGACCAATTTGCATTTGTGGTGAACGAAGCTGCCTGGATTGAAGGGGTATTTTTCTGGGACTGTGTCTTATCCGCTCAAAGCCCTAAGCTGTCTTTGGAGCCCTTCTTTTATGACCTGTCGGCTGCAATTCTTGCCCATGAGGGCTCTTCCCCTAACCAGGAGTTGTGAGTGATAGGAGCTGGCTGAGTTTGGCCCTGTACTGGAAGGACTGTCTGTGAAAAGGAGGTAGTGGTGGAGATAGATTTCTCGGAGGCTGTCAGTCATGTTTTACATGACAGCAAAAGGCAGAGAACACAATGGAAAACTTTGTTGATTTTTAACATTTGCTTCCATTTCTGTGCTGAGGATGTAGCTCGGGTGGTAGAATGCCTTCCCAGCATACATGAAGCCTTGGGTTCAAACCCTAGCCCCACATAAACCTGGTGCAGTGGCATTTGCTTGTAATCCCAGCCCTTTCAGGGTGGGTGTGGAAGGATTATAAATTCAAGGTTATCCTCTGCTATGTAGCAAGTTTGAGGTCAGCCTGGGACACATGAAACCCTGTCTCAGAGTTTTCCTTTCTTTGTTCCACATGGAAACACAGACAGACAGGAGGGGGTACCCTAGCCTGAGGGCCACAGTGGGGCATAGCCATCAAGGTGGGTTTCCAGAGAGGGTTTTAGAGCTGTCTGCTCTGGTATTGTTTAAAGCACAGACTTGTCTGGGGTGCACTTGGCCTGCTGCCTCCTGCTGAGAACCAGGGCTAGGGTGGAGGTAACCTCTTGGCCCGCGTCCTGGCCACACCCCTGAGAAAGCATTCCTGCTGGGCTCTGGTTGGGATGTGAAATATTTCTTTAACACTCTGAGAGCAAGACCCATTTTGGTGTGTCTGCTTCAGCTTTGAGAGTGGCACAGTGTGTTGTGGCTGCTGCGTGTGTTGGTTTTAAATGAAAGCAACCTCTTCCTGTAAGCCAAAGACTGGATTTCCCAGATAAAACCCATCATCAGCCCAAGTCTTCAGTTATTCTCATCATCTATTGGTAGTTGGTATTACAGAAAGGGAAACACAGGCATGGCTTCTGTAATGACCCAGCCAGTTGCCACTGCACAGGGCAAGAAGGCAATCTGTGGTCTGTGGGAAAAAAAAACTTTCCCTCTCTTCTGCACTCCATCAATGTCTGATGGATGTCACTAAAGAGAATGAGAGCTAGCGAGCAGCCCCAGCTTGATTCAGAACTAGGCACTCCTCTCACCCCTGACCACCACACGTGTCCAGGAGCCAGGAGACTGAGGCTTCCCGATGGATGCCCACTCCTTGCTCTTGGTGAGAGAGCTTGCTTTACACTTATGGGACCAATAAAAACACACCCTGTGTTGCAAAGCATCATAAGCCCAAGCTGTCCAGACAAATTCACGGTTTGTATCCCCATTTTTAAATCATTCTCTACCTTTATTGGTATTCGGTGCTCACAGTTTTCCGGTTACTGTCAGCCTGGGCTTTCATCCATTTTAAAGAGCCTTTTTCTCCTCTTGCTGTTGATGGTATAAAGACAGATGGTGTAACTGCTTATGAATGTTCTACTTTATTTCTCCAGGACCAGACAGTTCACTTAGAGACATATTATTTCCACATGCTCAGGTTAGGCAGCCCAGATTTGTCTGCCTCCTGCAACCAGCTGCCCTCCTGGTCCTTGCCATGCAGAGGGCGACACCTGTAGGTCATACATGGAACTTCAGGGGAACTCCTATTTGAACTGGACCTGGTTTTTAGTTAGAGGACACCTGATCTCTGGTAAAAAGAGCTGGTTTATACAGGAGTTTTGTGACCATTCTTCTTCTAGCATGCATCTAGCATTCTCTTGGTGTGCAAGTCACAGACAATAGCATGAAACCTAGGAACTCAAGGGGGGGGGGTAGATGTATATTTCTTGGAAAAAAGTAAAAATAATAGTAATAAGCTCCTGAAGTAACCTCTGGTTTAACCTCCCTTGGAACTGAGCTGCCTTTGTTTTCTCTTTGCATGGGGCAGGGAAAGCAGAAAGCCAATGCCCAGAAAAGGCTGGCAGAGGTCTGTAGGCATAATCACAGAGCACCCTACGATTTCCTCACTTACTCTTGCATTGATGATCTACTTATCCTTTACAGTCTCTGTCTCCTGAATGGATTTGTTTGGAAAGGTTCAAAGCACTGGCATCAGTCCCAGGTGACAGTCTTTTAACTCTCTGCGCCTGTGGCTGCTTGCCACAAAGTGCTCCAGAGAGTCACTGGCCTTGGCCTTGGCAACCCAGCAGGTAAATCCTTCTCTACTGAGCGACGCCTTCGCACCTCGTGCATTACTGTATCAGGGTTCCGTCCAGTTTGTAGGTGCCAGACTGTCTCCATCTCAGGTGATGATGGGGGTGTGTGCAGGAGAGGATTGACCATTGAGCCACCTGTTTGCCTAGCCCCATTTGGCAAATGTATCAGTACTACAAATGTTTTGTATCGTAGATCATATTTAAGAGCTCTGACTAGTTTGTATATGCCCAGCTTAGTAATACTGATTGGCTGAATGCTGGTATCATTACTTAAAGATGAATTTTATAATTATGGTGTTGGACAATTTTATCCAAAAGTCTAAAAGTATGCAGGGAATATCTAATCTGGACATGATGCGATGGCATGTATACGACACTGTGCAACTTGCTTGTTATTACCTTATTCATGCTTAAGCATTTTTTTCTACAAGATGATATGTGTGTGTTAATATTGAGCTGTATGTGTGATGAACTTCAAGCCATGATTGCCCAGTTTTTGTCTGTTTAAACTGAGGACAAGGACAGAAAAGTTGATGTTAATATTACTATGTAACAAGGCAACAAACACAGAAAATGTATGTATGGTGCCCTGAGGTAGTGTTGGAATAAGCCTTGGATTGCCTCCTGAACTCTGTTGCTGATAAGGAAAAAAGAATATTCTTCACCTCTGGAGTTTGGTTTTCCAACCGTTGAATCTCCATCATCTTTCTCCGATGAGGAAACCATGATTATAAATGATCCTTTTGTCTTTACATGTTTGGGAAACACTTAAAGGGCAATTTACTGTGACTGTTTTTACTTTTATGGGATAAAATTTAGAGGCTATTTTGTGGAAGGTTGGGGGGGTATAAGACCTGAATTATTTAAAAGTAGATTTGGGGCTAGCCTGGGCTACATTGTAAGACCTTGTCTGAAAACAAAGGAAAAAAAATCAAAACAAATAAGCAGGTACTTGTAGATTTAGATAGTGATGTGGTATTGGCTAGAACCCAAGTCCAGAATTTTAGATTGTACCATGGTCTTGGCCCTGCTGGGCCTGCTCTAGTGCCCAGTCTCTGGTAATAGGATGTGGGAGTGTGTGATCTCATCCTTCTGAACCCAGAGAGGTGTGCTCTTCAGAGTCTCATCATTTCAAATGTGTTTTTTACTTTTGATTTGTTTGCTTTATTTTTCCTTCTTTAAAATATTTTATTTATTATTTTTATTTTATGTGTATGAGTGTATTGCCTGCATGTATGTGAGTGCACCTGTGTCGTGCAGTGCCACGAGTTAAGGATGGTTCGTAGCAGCCATGTGGGTGCTGGGAATTGAACCCGGGTCCTCTGCAAGAGCAGTCAGTGCTCTTAACTGCTGAGCCATCTCT
>NW_008340065.1:1249457-1283235 GCF_000622305.1 Nannospalax galili
TATATATATATATATATGGATGGAGGTCAGAGGGTAACTTTGTGGAATCAATTTTCTCCTATAGTTATGTACGATCCAGGGGTCGTGCAGCAAGCACCTTTATCTACTGTGCCATCCTGCCAGCCCTTACTCTTCTTTTTAACCTGTTCCTATGGAAGGCATGTTTTGGATAATGATCCAGGGGGTCAGGGGAACACAGAGAATGTCTCACTTTCTTTCGGCATCACGACATCTCTCCTTCTCCCAAACTTGGGCAGACAGCAGTTCATTTCATAATTAACCTAGTTTTGTCCTTTTGTCCCTCCTATTTGGCCTCTAGAACTCATTATGCCCACAAAATCATGTGACTGATGTTCTGTGACTCTTTAGAACATGAGTGTCTTCAAGAACCTCCTTGCATCATTGTCTGGTACATGCACAGGCGCTGCCAGGCCAGCGAGGGCTCAGCAACTGGGTCTGTTCTGTCTACAGCCAAGGTGTTGTAGGGATGGAGCCAGGCAAGCGGATACGTGGCCACTCTTTTGTGTTGTCAAGTGTAAACTGCTAGCATAGGACTTTATGACTGGAGTGGAGTTGTTGCTTCACTTGGAGAAAGCACAAGCAGGGCATTTGGATCCTACCTGGAATTACCCACTGGCCACACACCTAGCACCACTGTAGCCTCCTTCAGCTCTTTCCCTGAACTACATTGTGTCCTTGGTACAGTCAGCCTCACTAGGCCACTGGAAAGATGGGAGGAACAGAGTCATCAGGGTCTTGGGGGTTAGGAGCCCTTTGTCACCTCCCTAATCTAGTCCTTGACAGTTTTGCTCTCATCTATTTCAGAAGAAGCCATTGAAGATGTTGAAGGACCCAGTGAAGCATCTGCTGAGCAGGAGGAGCTTACTAAAGACCAAGAGAGTGGAGGCGAGAAGGACCAGAGCAAGTGGACAGGTAGTGTCTGCAGCTGCCCTTGAGCCCTCTAGGGATTCTCCCTGGGAAAAATGAGGCCAGTGTGTCAGGGAGCAGATCCAGCCTTCATGTACTGTCCCAAAAGTGAGTTGGTACTGGGTGTATAGGAGAGGGAGTTTGTGTAGCTTTTCTGAGTGATCACCTTTGGTCTCCTTTGTTATGTTGAATTTTAAAGTTTTTTGTTGTCATTTGTGGGAGTTTTTGTTCTTTGTTTTAAGACAGGGTCTCACTATGTAGCCTCTGCTGGCCTAGAACTCCCTATGTGGACCAGGCTGACCTCAGACTCACAGAGATCCACCTGCCTCTGCCTCCCAAAGGCAGGGGTTAAAGGTGTGCGCCTTTTCCTTAAGCATCATGTGTCTGGAGTTGAGGTCTCATTTCTCGAAGCTGCTGGCCGTTGTTTTGTCCTTTATGCCCTCCTTGCTCTGTTGAAGGGCCAGCAGGGACATTTGTCTCTTGGACCTTGGTTGAGGTCACTCCTGATTCTCAGCCTCAAGGTTATCTGAGGCAGTGAAGGGTGGGCATTGTTCTGCGTTGGAGGTTGGGGGGGAACCTGGCAGGACCTGCACATTCTTCTATCCTACCCCTCCCCCAGGACCAGCACTCCCAGGAGAATCATGCAGTGCAGCCAGGCAGGGGGACATCTTAGCAAAAGCAGAAGAAATTGAAGGAGCCAAGACAGGAAGTGCTATTTCTGGAAGTCAGTGCTGAGAGAGGGGAACAGCTAGTTCTCAAGATGACAAGATTTCTATATTGAAGGAAAAGGATCTGAGACGCAAAAGAAAAGGCTGGGGTTTTGGAGGAGGAGCAGAGCCATCTCAGAGAGGGCTTGGTGGACTGAGAAGTCTCCCAGACACCGTCACAGCACTAACAGGAAACACTGTGGCAAGCAGCAGAAGTTATTTTATTTGACCAACCTAATTCTTACTACCATGATCAGTTTTTTTTATTATAATTCTTTGATTTTTTTTTTTAAAGGAAATATTTACCTTCCAGGGTCTGTATTGGTTGGGCCTTTGTTACTTTTCTAGGCAAGGCTGTTCTTAAATCATATTGAGGGTTGGCCGTCACTATTTAAACAAGATACAGAATCTTGGAAAGAGGCCAGAGGAGAGCAATGAAAATGACTGAAGCCTGAGAAATACGGCCTCTGTGAAGAGGCTGAAGAAATGGGGGCTGCTCAGGCTAGAAAAGAAAAGTTCAAGAAGCTTACAGATATCAGGAGTTATAGGCAGTTACAGGTGGGAACATGGTTCAGTGTTTCCTGGGAGAGAGGAAAAGAGCAGGTGAATGAACAGAGGGGCTCACACGAGGATTTCATAACACGGCTCCGCATCCTTCTTTGAACTAGGCTCTGTGAAGTCCAGAGTCTTGTCCCTGAGATACCACTGCAGGACAGGGTCAAACACTGTGGGAGGATTTGTAAGGCAGGGGTAGGGGAAGTCCACCTGTGAGCAAGGTCATCCTTGGGTGTGGCAAGGGGTATACACAGGTATCCACCTGTACTGCCTTGCCTGGACCAACACCCTAGTTTCTGCTGTACCATTAAGGTGATATCTAAACAGACAGTGCACCTAGCAGTTCAACACCATCTGCCCGAGGGGAGAGCATTTCACAAACACTCTGAAGACTGGGCCACCTTCTGGATTATAACATATGTTGTCGCAATTCAGATGCTTGGTTTCTAATGACTTTGCCATTCATTGGGTAACTTAAGGTCTCGCAACCTTTCTGTGCCTCAGTTTCTTCACAAGATAGAGATTAAAAACAGTAGCTACAGTCTTAAGACTGCCACGTCTATTATTTGACTATGGGAAGCTTAGAACCAGGCCCAGTATACACTAAACTCTGTGTAAGGAGTTTGCTTAATAGTTTAGTAAGTGGCATGAGGAAACCTAGTAGCCAATCCCCATTAGTCTTCCCCATTGGAATAGAAAACTGACGGCTGGAAGTAGGTAGCTTCTGGGAATTTTGAGCTGGTGGGAGCAACAGCCACAGATTTACTGGGGTCTTGTCAACAATGTTTGATGCACATGTTTCTTAGCATTCCATGTGGAGTGAGGGCCATATAAAACAATGACTGGAGGCTGGAGAGATGGCTCAGTGGTTAAGAGCACTTACTGCTCTTGCAGAGGACCCACATTGGGTGGCTCAGAATCACCTGTAACTCAAGGAATCTGACACCCTCTTTGGGCCTTTGTGAGCACCTACACTCACATGCACATACCCACACACAGACACATGCACATAATTAAAAACAACAACAGTGATAGCTTACAATGTTCTTACTGTGCAGTGCCCTGCACAGGTGACTTGGCATGTGCTTCTCACAGCATGTGCAGGGCAGGCTTTGTTGAGGCCAGGTCAATTAAAACTTCTTCAAAATGTTTATAATTCAGAGGGAGTATACTTTCCTCCTTTGCACTGGTGGGCATGCTAGGCAATCAGACTACTAAAAGATGTAAAATGAGCACCATAAACATGAATGCTCTTAATAAGGCTCTACTTTGCACCCATTCATCTGCACAACAGACCTACTTAATCTGTACGTCCAAGAAACAGAAACAGCGACTATGGATGAGTAACTCAGAGGTGCACCCTGCGGGATGCACAGTACTAAAGAAAGAAGGGGAAATTCTTTCCTGACTCCTGCAGATGATCCCCTTTTGACCTAAAGGATCATTTTATCTGTAGCGTCTGAGTGTGTAATGACAGGCTTTATTAAAGTACTCGGGCCAATTTGATCTTGGAATCGATACAGGTGCCAGCAACCTTTCTGGAGCCTTCTTTTGGATCCTTAGTATTTTATTTAAAAAAAAAAAAAACAACAAAACAAACCCTTCATTTCTCCCATTTACTCCATAAATTGAGCTGTTCCTATCTGATTAAGTCTGAGGGGGACTGTTTCCTCCCTGAAAACAAGTAAATAGTGATTTCACAATTTGTCCTGTTGATTAGTGACTGCTCGTCATGCAGATTAGTAATATTTCAAATGGGCCTGGATAATTGGCATTTTCTCAGCTATTGATTATGTAGTTTGGGCATTTGTGCAGGAATGGATGATCTTTATGAAAATTTTAGTTACTTGTTTTTTATTGGAATGGGACTTCCTATTTCCTTTGTGGGTGTCCCTCAGTGGGATTCTCTGAGATCCAGTGAGGTCTCTACCTTGGATGACACAGAGACAGGCCAGATAGTAATCTGAATCAGAGTAAGGCCAATCCTATAGCCAATGGCTGAGTCCCTTCCTCCATCTGGGGTACTAGGCAGAGTTCCAGAGATCCCAAGTTTAGTGAGATTGTAGCTTTGCCTTCAGGAAATGTGACGGTGTTCTGGGACTTCAGGGTGCCCATCATCATAAGAACAGTATTACAGATCAGTGCTGTCCGGTCAGACTTTTGTGTGCTGATCCAAATGGTTTGCATCTGTATTGAGTAGTTCAGTAGCCACAAGTCATTTCAGATGTGGCTAGTACAGAGAGGAAGCAAATTTTAAGTTTGCTTTCATTTTAATGAATCTAAATATAAATAGCCATATGTACCTTCATCAATATTCGAAAGGAACAGAACTGACCCTGAAAGACCCCCTTGAAGGCATCATTTCCCTGGTACTCTGAGGGTGGCATTAAACTCTAATCCCATGTGATTAGTTAAGTAGAATGCTTCCTGTCTGACCTTCCTGGCAAGCAGGCCAGATGCACACAGGTGCATGGGCACTGCTTTCCACAGTCCATGGGCTGGCTAGGTAGGAGGGGCTTCCAACACCTGTCAGTCACAGCTGCCACTTCTCTGCCCCACTTGCCACTCCTCTATGAGTACCATGGCATGAAACAGTTGGGAAGCGCTGCTTTCTAGTCTCTGTGAAACAGACATTATAAACTGTCTTCCCACCCCTACCATTTTGCAGGGTAGGAAACTGAGCCCCGATGAGCTGGAGCAAGTGCCAGAAGGAGTATGAGCAAGCTCAGACTTGCATCCTGCTTTGCTTGAACTCAGAACAGAGCCCACTCTGACTAGCATGTTCTGCCACCTCTCTGGGAGTAGACTTCTCAGTCTAATCATTTGATCTGCTTTTCTCTCTGATCTAAGCATAAGGAATAGCTTGTGCGATGAGAACAGTAACACAATGGCCACCAGTGTGTTCAAAATGACCTGGGTTATCTGTTAGGAATATGCCATGCAGTGAGTCAGTGCCATGTTCAGTCTGAAAGTAGGTTGGTGGGCCAGTGAGATGGTGCAGCTGGTAAAAGTGTTTGCCCTCCAAGCCTGATGACCTGAGTCCGATCCCCAGATCTCACAGTGGAAGGAGAGTTGCCCTCTGACTTCCACATGTGTGATATGGCTTGCTTGTGTGGGAGTGCACACACGTGCCACACCTCCACACCCCCACATACATACACACACACACACACACACACACACACACACACACTAAATTCAATGAAAGCAGGTTGGTTATATGGAAAGAGCTCTAGGTTTGAAGTTAGGAAGTCCATCATTAGCTAGTGAGTGACCTTGGTTGAAGGACTTAGTCTCTGCAAGCCTTGACTGTCCTATCTGTGAAACATGGACAAGTGACACTCACCAGCCCCGGGCACCTGTGTGTTGCACAGTGGTTGAACAGCAGCACAGATACAAGCCATTGGTAAGCCAGGGTCACAGCTAGTCAAGGCAAGTAAGAAGCTTTGCTGCGGGCTAGCAGCAGCAGCAGTGTGGTGGCAGCAGCATGGGGAAGGTTCTTAAAGCAAAGCCTCCTGCTAACACACTGACATTTCTTCTGTCCAAGTCTGTGGTTTTCTCTTTGAAACTTGAAAATGACCCCTTGTTGTCTTTTGCCAGAGTGGTTTGAATGTGTGCATTCTAGATTGAAGAGCCCCCAGTGTCAGCCACCGAACAGTGATTAATGCAGTGATTAGCTAGTCAATCATTAATGGCTATAAATAAGCAAGATACAATTAATATGATGCTTTATCACCAATAATTAGAGGAAAAGATCGAACTGTTGGCAAAGACTCATAGCAAGATGTTTTTTAAAATGTTGTAGCCACCATGGTTTCTAGCTGTAGAGCACCATGCTGAGTCTAGTTCTGGTAATTTGAGACAGGGCAACCAGGGGATACTGGTACTGCTTTTAAAAAGGAGATGGAATACTAGCTCAGCCAGAAATAGCACCATGATAATGCTTCAAAAAACCCTAACTGGTGCTCATGTGTATATTTTTGTTAAATTTCAGTTAGAATTGTAAATTGTTAGTTTTTCTCTTTTCTAGAGAAAGGGCCCAAAGGGATTTTACTTTTATTTTTTAAAATCCATGATGCTCACCTAACACAGAGCAATTAGTGCAGCAGAGCATCCCTGATTTGAATCTATGGGAGATTGCTATTAAAGGAGGTATTAATGGGCCAGCAAGGTCCGGGCGACTGTTAGGGGAAAAGGTGTTTATGGAATGTGGTGTTGGCAGGCATGATTTCAATCGGATTTGACATGTTTAACATAAATGTATAGTGTACAGCTCTTGCTGCATATGAATAATTCCTACAGACCCACTGCCTTTCTAATTACCGAGCTTAAAAAAAAAAAGCAGGTCAGACACATCCCCATGGAAATCTATTACCAGCCCTCCTCCTCCTCCCCTGTTGTTTACAGCTCTGTATAAATAGAGATGCCTTTGTGTGGGGGACGTAATGCCTGAAACAGAGTCTGTGACAGAGAGTGGAAGGAGTGAGAGAAATACCGCTGCTGCTTTTCTCGCTTCCTTCTCCCTCTTCCTCTTCTCCCCCCGCCCTTTTCCTTCCTCCTCCTCTTCCTCTTTCTCCTCCAATTCCCCCTCCTCCTCTTCCTTCTTTGAAAAATTTAATCAGGTCTGTAGAGACAAAACAAGGTTAAGAGGAGAAACATTCTGGGGTTGGGAAAAGCTCTGGGCTACTAGTGATCAGAAGGCACAGTTCTGGGTCAGAACGCTTGGTTCTCAGATTACCTGAAGGACCGTAAGTCTTTGGACCTCAGTTTCCAAATCTGTGAAATGGCAGGTTGGATTAAATGGGTCCTTATCGTCCTGGAACAATAAATGTATACTTGACGGAGACACTGCCGAAGAGTAATATAAACCTCAAAGAATTTTAATTACTGAAATCAGGACATTGGTAACTTTCAAAGACTTTACTAATGTGTGTCAAGTTAATATAACATGGGCTGTAAGTCTGGTCAGTGGTTCAAACAGGCTTTCTCCATGGGGGTCAGATGGCACTAAGCCCTGTTTGATCATGGGATGTCAGAACTCTGCAGGCTCTCAGTTAGTCCCATGTTACTTTGGCCCATTACACTGTATTGTATGATGTGGAAGCATCTTGGAGTGTTACATGAATGCCACTGACCACCATTCACATAGCAGCCAGCCTCGTGTGACTAGAAACAGCCCCACTCACCCCACCACTGTCCCTCTCCAGAAGTCTTTACGGCCTAGTTCTCCATCCTTCTGGCACTTGGTTCCTTCTCTACATAACCCCAAAGGAAATGTGTCTTTTTCGTAGAGTGTGCGTGAGGGAATGCCGGGAGTCCAGTTTGCATGACCTCTTTGTGTTCAAATTCCTGCTGGTGGAAACCATTTGGTTTTTCACTCTCACACAGCTGGTGATTATGTAGCTGTCAGCTGTTCCAGGGCCCACTTGTCTCCTACTCTCTACCTTCTCCCCACCCCCCAGACCACTTCTATTATAACTTGACTGTGTAAAGTCACTGCAGGCAGAATTCTGTCTCACAAATTGAAAACAAACCAGGAACTATTTTTATGATGGGAAGCAAAAATAGATACAGGGTGTGGTGACTATACTTGCCTGAATTCCAGTAATTCAGAGCTTGGCTTTGAGATTTTGCATTGTTAGTTCATAAGAGATAAGGACCACATCAGTTGAACGTGTGTGTGTGTGTGTGTGTGTGTGTGTGTGTGTGTGTGTGTGTGTGTGTGTGTGTGTACATGCAAAAAAATCCAAGGAACTTTGTAAAAAGGGTGTCATGTAAGTAGGCAATTATGGTATAACACAGTGAGAATTGTTGTTAAGGTATAGACAAGGGGCATGGAAAGGTAAATATAGTTGCAGATCGTTGTTTATCACTATAGAAAATACCTCATAGGGCTGGGGAGATAGCTCAGGTAGCAAGGGTTTGCTTTGCAAACAAGAGACCTGAGTCGACTCCCAGAACCCATGTAGAAGTTCCTGGGACATAATAAGAGCCTGTATGGTAGATGTGGTGGAAGTACTTATCTTCACCCCAAGAAGGTGGAGCCAGGTGGATCCCTGGGACTTGTTGGCAAGCCAACATAGCCTCATTGCTGACTTGAGGCCAGAGAAAGATGTCACCGGAGGAATGACACCCGAGGTTGTCCTCTGACCACCATATACATGTGCAAACGTGTGCATGGGCACACATGAACACACATATACAAGAAAACACTCTACAGAGTAGCTTGTGAGTCTTAATAAAGTGGCCATATTAATCTTTCCTGCTTTGTTCAACCTTTAGCTTTAATGCTGATTAGGAAGCAACCCTGTTTTGAGAATCAAAGTCATAATCTTTTTTTTAATTATTTATTTAATAACCACATACTTAGAAGAAGCATTTCATTACATCAGCATTGACATATTCAATAACAATTTTCTGAGCTAGGATGCATCTCTTTCAGAATTGGCTATAAATTTTTAAGTTTACAGTTGAATTATTACAATTATACAATATTGTACTCAGTATAAACCCTATAAGACATAAAATTAAATGAGGTTTTAACCTTTAAAAAAGATCTCCATTTCATTATTTAAAAAAGAGTTTCATACAGAAAACTTCATTTTTAATGCAATTGACATTAAGATGTTTGCACATGCGTTTCTAATCTCTATGTATCTGATTATTACTAGTCACAGTCAGTTCCTTTCTGAGCTCCTTGGCGTCTGAGCATGCATATAAAGTCGTCAGGTAGATTTCAATGCTAATGTTTTTCACATCTACTAATTATTAAGGAGCAAATTTTTATGCTTTGAAGAATTATTTCTTTTTCAAAGTCATAATCTTTTAAAAACTACACTGATGCCTTTCTCATGGGCTATCAGAGCACTTTTCTTAGGTGCTCCCATGCTTGGGTTCACTGTTGTCTTTGTTTTGCAGGCTCAAGATCTGTGGTCCATAGAGGTAGGGACGACAGAGCTGTCTGTGATGAGCTTTCTCCATGACCCACCATCAGGTTCTTCTACCGTTTGCATCAGACATCCATTCCCTATCTATCTTATGAGAATATATAACACTGACTTTTTCTTGTCATATGAAAACTGAAGACCTTGAAAATCCAACTTCTCTGGGTTTCAATAACTGTCAGCTGTTTATGGCTGGGGTGACTATTTGGAATTCATTGACTTTTGCCGTCACTAGCGAACACTTAGTACTGCTTAAATGTTTCTTTAGTGGGCCATCAAGCAGGATTGTTCCATATTGCTCCACAGAAAAGGTAAATTTAGGGTGTTCATCCTAAAAAACAGGCCTCTCTCTTTTACCATACAGATTCATTGTCCCACATGGGTCTGTATTATTTCTGAAAATGAAAGCATTGCAGCAGTGTGGAAGCCTTTGCAGCATACTGGACCCCATTGGTAGGCCTCCTTTGCCGTCTAACCTCATGGAAGCCCTCTGAGTGAATGCAGTTAGTTACTCACGGACAGATGAGGGAACTGCAGGTTCAGTGCGATCAGATAAAAGGCTTGAGGTCCCCTGGCCCTTCAAACTGTTGTGCTTTATTACCTCACGAGGAAAACTAGGATCTTCCAGACAAGGGAGGTCTACCACAGGAAAAAAGACTTTGGGCAACATCCATCCCTGAGTATTCAGACACAAGAGCCGCCTTCCCAACCCTCTGCGTGGATCTCTTAGCCTCTGCTTGGGGAGCACTCTGAGTGAGCTGAGCGTGGAGATTCTATGGAGGCTAAGAGAAGCAGCCATGAATCTGGCTCTCTGTGCTTTTAGGAGAAAGTAGAGAGTGCTTTCCATTCTCCTAGTCTTGCAGAGAGGCCTGAGGGATACATTTCCTCCTCAGCACACATTCTCACACTCTCCTGTCAAGCCTGTACTAGCAGACAGAAACTTCTGCTGGGTCAAGGAAAGAGTCCATTTGTAAGGCTAAGGAGAAGTTTTTGATTTCATTGGTTCTTTTTGTGACCCAGGCACATTCCTAAGTTCGGTTTGGTTTCATTCATAGATATTTTGTACCATAGGAAGATAGGTTTGTTCTATTTCCACCTCTGGGAGTTGGAACCCACCCAGGGATCCCAGCTAACCTGAATAGCATTGAGTTTGATGAGGGCTAAAGGACCTTCCATTAATTACCTTTGGCCTGGCCCCGGGACTTGCATTCCCATTGGGTGTTTGTGCTTTTGTTGTTGGTTTTGGTTTTGGTGCTTTGAGATAGTGTCTCACTATGTACCCAAACTAGCTGTGAACTTGTGACAGTCCTGTCTCAGCCTCCTGAATGCTGGGATTGCTAGCATGCACCACCACACCCAGCATGCTTCCATTGGGTTTGGCCTGTCTTACACCTCTGGTCACTCCAAGTCCATGGTCATTGCAGTCCTGAAACCAGAGGGCACTGTGGTAAGTGCAGACCGAACCATGTCCTCTGCCCATGGACACAGCAGCAAATGGCATATGTAAATCCAGGGGGAAATGGGATATTTTGTGGGAACTAGCAGGAGGCCTAAGGCAGGTGAGGCTGACTGAAGGCTTCAAAGTTAGGAATTGGGAATACTTCTCAGATCCCCAAGTCCTGGAAGGGGCTGGGCTCATGGTGACAGCCAATACCTAGAAATTATTTACTAGTCTGACAGCTGATGCTGGTAGAAATGAGGTGGTGACTGTTTGGACTGGTAGTGGTTCATTCACACGTCTGACACAGAGGGAGCAAGGTATCTTGAAAGCTGAAATGTAAGCTGTCCTTTTGGGAGCACAAGTCAGCATAGTTACGCAGCCTTATACATATTTCAACAAGGAATTAGGGCAACAGATTGCTGCATCTGGTGTAGGATATAGTACTGTTTTCTCCTCAAAGATGTAAAGCAGGCAGTAGCATCCAAGAGTTAGCCTGTGCCTACCACTGCGGCTACCAGGAAAGCAGTGACCCCCCCCCCCCCTCAAAGCTCACGATGGTGCTGAATCTCCACTCAGAGACTTGTACAATCAGAAGCTAATGTGGATCTGTGCATATTTCTCAGGGCTGAAGCAAAGAGGATATTGAGCCAGTATGGCCTGCAGGTGCCTAGAGCAGGAAGGCCAGCACTGCCCATTTAGGCAAGGTGGGACAAGCCTGCAGGCGTTTGCTTTCTCTTCATTGAGTTTCTGAAGGACCTGTGGACAGATGAGATTTCCCAGCACAGGGCAGTGTGTCAGTCTTCAGGATTACATAGCTAACAGAACACAGGGAGGTGATATCCTCTGGATTTCTGGCTTTGAAAACATGTCTGTATTTGTTTTTTAGAGTAAACAGGTTTCCTGAGGGGCAGCATGTTTATTCTTTCCCCTTTGGCCCAATAGGAAAAGCAACCAGGCCTGTCTCTTTCCTTCCCCAACTAAGCTGAGAGCATCACACCATCAGTCATTAGAAAATGGACCAGCAGGTCTGTCTGTCCAAGTTTGTCAGACCCTTTCATTTAATTTTAGTTAGATCAGAAAGTGTTAATGATTCCCACCAATGACAACAAGCTTTGACCCTGGTAGCTGTTCTCAAAGTGTGGTCCCTGGAACATTAACCTCACCAGGGAACTTACTGGAAACAGTCTCTGACTCAGACCTACTAAATCAGAACCTCTGAGGTTGGGACCTCCTGGTAGTCTTTAGTGAGCCCTCCAAGGATTTCTGACAGTTGCTCTGTGGAGTTTCAGAGCCTCAGGGCTACATACTCAGTGATAAATAAGAGGTTGCAGGAGCCATTTCTTTAACTGGACATCAAGTCCAAAGTCCCTTCTAGACAAGTGAACAGTAGTTGACTAAAAGATGGGTGTGCCTGGAGGAGACAGGGATGCTGAGTCTGGGTAGATATAACATGGTAGATGACTGGATGGGCTAGAGAGGCAGAGTTACAATGACAAGTGATTTAAAGTCTGGGAACACTTTAAGGAGCATGACTAATCAGCAACACTTGGGTGCATGGCTTTCTCTGTACCTGTTCTATTGTAGCTTCTTATGAACCAGCAATGACTTCAAAGAGAAAGGTAAAATAACAGTACCTAGAAGTGCTGGCCTACCTAGGTAGTTCATAGTTGAGGTGAAGAATTGATTTCCTTAAGTAACACTTACACCACCTGCAATTTAGCTCAAATTTTCTTTAAAGAAGTCTTTTTGGAAACAAAAAGTCCTAAGTTGAGACACCTGTATGGCATCGTATACTGGTGCAGCATTTTCTTCTCCTTTGGGGGTAGATGGTTATACTTCCTTAACATGTTTTCTAAAGATGGACAGAGCAACATAACTTGTAACTCCATTCTTAAGAAGATGCCTCACTAGGCTGGACTCCGGCAGGGAAAAGAAACCTCCAGTTCTTTTAGCCAGAGTGCATAGACCACCCCTGCTGTGTGTTCCACAAGCCTGCCTCTGTTTCACACACGGTCACTCCAAACCCTCTTTGAAACATCTTTAAGTGCCTGGTTGGAGGCAGAATGAGACCATGCATGTTTAAAGACCAAGTTGGCAGCACAGCAGACTCTTTAAAAGAATGTTGTTCTCTGTATTAGGAGAGGAAGAGAATTGAGCCAGATCTCTGGCCACTTATCAAATGCAGTAACTGCAGAACAAAGTCAGAAAGCCCAGCTTGTCCTCTGGGGAAGGAATGGCAAGCACATGCCAAGATTAGCTCCACTTTCATTGACAGTACAGAGATCACAAAGTCTAGAAGCTCAGACGACCTTCTGGAAGCACTGCAGGGCTGCTGTTCTCAGGAGTTGGGAGGTCTGTGGGAAGCTGAGGGAGAAGGGCTTTCACTGAATTAGAACCTTGAGCTGAATGACCATTTTCAGATCTAGTGAAATGTCAGTGTGTTGGAGTAGCCATCCCAACTCAAACACTTTAATATGGAGTTGTGTGAAGAGAAAAAAAAAATCCCAGTTAGTCAATGGAGATGGATAAAAGATTGCTGTAATTTCTGGGGCAGGTGGCAAGCTGGTTTACGGAATGCAGGCGATGAGAACCTCTGGCTTACGGAAAGTAGCATGAATTAATAATCATTTAATTGTCTCCTCCATTATGTTGCTGGTTTGGGAGATGGAAGTTGAGATGGAGGTGCTGTCAGTGTTTCTTTAGTTAAGAGCCTGATGTTGAGATGGGAGGGGGGTGGCGGGTGGCTGCCTTTGGGCTTTCTACAAGGATCAAATGTCAGGCAGCATCCCAAGCCCTCAGTGGGCTCACCTCAAGACCCCCAAAAGGAGGAAGTCTAGCACTTTGGTAAATACCACCTCCAAGTGCCACAGTACCTAGAGGGGCAATGCAGAAGGAGTGTCCTAGCAACACAGATAGCTTAGAGGATCTCCCCAAAGTAGTCTCTGGCCAGAGGGAAGCCGACCTGCAGCACAGAATGTCCACCATGCCAACAGTCCCACTGGCATGCTGCATGATGAGAAGATGAGTTTTGCATGAGAACACAGAAATTACTTCTGTCCATACTTTGGTTTTTGTAGAGAAGACATGAATATCCTGACTAATGTTTTGAGGGAGCCGGAAACTGGGGACCTTAAGGGTCCATTTTCACTTCGTTTCTGATTTTTCTTCAGGTTTCTCAGGCAGCAGCTCCATGCCTTGCTCGACTTCAGAGTTGCGCAGCCCACCGCGTGCAGCTCCAGATAAGAAATGAGGCCTGTGCTGGCATGAAGTCCACTGGGATTGCATGTACAACTCTTCGAAGTTTTCTCTTTTCTATTTCAGTCGCCCCAGTTCACAGTTTGTTAGTGGAGATTAGGATTGGGTGGAATCTGTTCTAAGAGGAGCAGTTTTACCAGATGAGTTACAGCAGACTGTGGATGTTTAATTGCCGTGTTTCTGCCACCATTTACCCCTGTGGGGTCCCTTTTAGAGACGCCTCTTGTACTTACTCTTTAAAACAGGTCACCTCTTGAATAAAGTTTTGCTAGTCTTATTTTAATTATGCCTAAACACCATAAAACCATTTATTGGAAAAGTACAAACCAAATGTGCATGGCCGTCTCTCACTTATTCCTTCTAACTAATATTACTATAAGAGGAATAACTTACTAGTAGTTATTGTTAGAGGTTAAATGTTTTTCAAACAAATATAAGGTCAAAGGATATGTAAAAGTTGGTGTCTCCCTTCATAAATGATTTTCCCTCTCAAGAAGTCATGCATTGATGACTGCGTTTTCCCACTGAACGTAGAAGAATCTAAAAGCATAAAATGAAGAGGCAGGAATCAGATCTGCCCCCTTTCAGAATTCCTGTTTGTCGGTTTCAGTGGCCCATCCACCCACAGTTTAAGAGGAAATAGTAGATCATGACCCAGAGAGCTGAACTTGACTCTTTTGAACTGTACAACAGGATTGTGCCAGTCCTTGTCTGTGCAGCGGGGTAGGGTAGCCATAACTCCTAACAAGTTGAGCAAGGACGTTACGCAAGGAACCCATCGCTCTTTTCCTGCTAAGTTTCAGTAGGATTCTGCCCAGGTTTCCATTGTCACAGGATCTCACTTACCTTGCTTTATACTGCATGCCATGCACTAGAGATGTATGCCCTGGTATGACTCCTTGCCACATTTTGATCCCCCTTTGCATTGCCAGGAGCCTAGTGCATTGCCTGTGGGGGAATCACTGAGATTTAACAGGTTTTCATACAACATAACTGCCAAAAGGAGGACTACTGCTTTAAGCAGGAAAGTAAAAAATTACCCCCTGATGTTCTGCACAGCATGGATCCAAATACCGATTTTTCATGGACAGCTGAATTTAAATGCTAAGGCATGTAATTATAATATTTAAAATAATATAACTACATGATAAACTTAGAAAATGTAGCACAATGCTATCACCTAAGTATAACAATCATTTCCTTCTCGTTTTTTCCCCAATGCCTATTGTTTATGTGTCTATAACATAGCGTAATAAGAGACACTTCATCTTTCCTGGTTTGCATTTATACTTGATTTTTCTATATTCCTTCATAGCTATCATTTTTGATGTTTTTAATACGCAAAAGAGTGGCTACGTAATTATCTAACATATCACGCTTTATGTAAAATATCTGGGTTTTATTTGGGCCCTCCTTCCCAAGTATTCGAGATGGAACCCAGGGCCTTGCACATGCTAAGCAAGCACTCTACTACCACTGAGCTACAGCCCCTGTGCTTTATTTTACCTTATTTTAAGCAGGATCTGGCTGAGTTGCCCAGGCTGGCCTCAAACTGCAAGTCCTCCTCGCTCAGCTTCTCAAGTAGCTGGTATTGAAGACTTGCGCCACCATGTCTGGCTAGAGTGATTGCAGCTCATTTAATCATTATTATAACAAGCACTTCAGGTAGTGACCCTTCACGTTTTCGTTACTGTCAGTTGGACATGAAGATTCCAGGCACCGATTATTTAAACTGTGTCTTGTCTCTGCTGTGTATCTACTTCCTTTTCACTAACGTGACGTCATAGAAGACTTAGAGTGACCAGTGATTGATTTTTTAATGGTGTTTTCTATATTGTAACATCTTTCCTACAGTTTAAGGTAAAGTTTAGAAAAGTCTTCAAAGCAGAAAACCACAGTTGCCTCATTTCCTTACACCTAGTGTGTGCTAGTGACAGAAGTGAAGTAGAAATTGATTTTGAGACTGTGGCCCTTTTAAAGTTCTTTGGAGAAAAACCAGAGAAATCCTCTGAGTCTCTGTGGCCTACAGTAAACCCTCATCTAGCATGTTGATGGAGAACTCTCACAACTCTTAGCCTGTGTACACAAAGTTGTGCAAATCTTCCTGACCAGGTCTTGATAGGGACTGAGGTTTTAATACCTGAAGACAAGCTAGGGAGGGGTTGGTGTGAGCTGGATTTAACCTAATTCAGAGAAGCAGTCCCCACACCTCCCAGGGAAACAGTGAGTTTATAATGCTTTTGTCTTCAGAAAAGGAACCAGTGCACTTCAGGGAGCCAATGTCCATTTGTGGACAAATTCGATCTCATAACAATGCAGACTGCCCTGGATAGAAAGGAGATGAACCAGGAAGTTTGTGCACCAGTGGGTATGGCATTTCATATTCTAGCAAGGCTGTTGTGTTACTGCAAACAAAGAGGGATGGGTGAGCAAGTGTGCTGATTTTATTTTTCAAAACACTTTTTAACAGCTCCTTAGCTCAAGGTGACAAAAGACGCTTTAGAATCCCAGAGCAGTTGGAGTTTGTGGGGGGAAGAAAAGGCAATAAAGGTTCCCCCTCACCATGCAGGGGAAGCATGGAAGCTTCTAAAACCAGAATCCTCACCTCTGCAACCTCACTGCAATTCACAAGATGAACAGTGAAGGAAGATGGGGGAGTCTTTGGTCCTCCAAGGAAACTAGTGCTGTACTGGTTACTGTGCTTGCTTTTAAGTTCTGAGAGAGAGAGAAGTTGGGTAGTCTCAGCCTCAGTGCACATTCATTCACACTGCTGGGCAACTGCACAATTGACTCTTCTCATAGTGAGGTGGCAGACAGAAGCATTTAGAAGACAGTGTCATTATCTTCTGACAGCAGATACAGGGCAGGGATGGGCATCGGGATTAGAACCTGCATCTTGCTTGCAGGAGCAGATGGCTGCTCTTTCCAGCTGTCAGTGCTGAGCCCAACCTAATGCCTACTGGTTAGGGGTAGAAATGGGCATGTTGAGGAGGTGACTTGCAACAACTAAGCTTTTAAAGACGGTATCATTGGAGGCCTCCACTCACCCCATGTTTAGAATTATTTGAAGAATGTACGTGGAGAATAAGGAACCTAAGCCCTTGAAACAGTTATATCTGCGGAAGTGTTCTGGCTGGGGCCCATAACACTGCAGAGTCTGAGTCCTGGCACACATGATTCTATATGATCTATTCTGAGGGGGGCCAGGAGATGGGAAATGGGCCATGGGGGAACCGGTCTCGAATGTTACAGCACCTAGTTAATCAGCAGCCAGTCCATCACATTAAATATCCAGCCGTCATGTATTACCTTTCAAGTGAAAATGAATAACTCCCATTAAGAGCAAAATGGGTTTGAAGTCGATCTGAGACAGATTAAAATACTGTTATGAATCTGTGTTGAGAGGAGGAGGGGTCTATGTGTAATATGCCCATCCTTGTACTTTTTAAATAATAGATGTCCTACCAACTTATGGAGACCAGGTTACCAAGATACCAGGGTTAAAGGTCACAAGATATGCATGCTTGGAAAAGCATCAATTTCCTGGAATATTTCTTGTATTTGTCAAGTTTAAAAAAAATTTATTTTGTGGCCTTATGATTTCAAAAAATAAAATTGATTTTCTAAAACTATTTATTATTAAAGTACACAGTTCAGTGAGTAAAGGCACTTGCCGCCAAGCCTGCTGACCTGAATTCAATTCCTGTTCCCATGTGGTGGAGAGAACTGACTCCCACAAGTTGTCCTCTGACCTCCGGGTGTGTGCATTGTGTGTGTGTATGTGTGTGTGTGTGTGTGTGTGTGTGTGTGTTCACACAAAATAAATAAAATGTAATAAGAATTTTGAAGAAAGCACACATCTATAATGTGTGCCCACACCATAGCAGAACAAATTTCAAAGTTGAACATTAAGTGAAAATACATGTCAGGTAACAGACAGGACAAGACAGAAACTCGTTTTACCCCAGAGAAGAAATTAGACTTTCCAGGACAGTGACCTAAATGCTGGATCACATTTTTTTTCATATTTGCTTTAAACAATAGTCTGAGAAAACAGAATTCCACATCCAAAGGAAATGAAATGCCAGCCCTTGGCTAGCAAGCAGGCTTTGGAATGAACAGATTCAACCATGTTGGAATCTGTATGTACTCTGAAGAGCCCTTCTCCCCATTGAACACTTAGCCCAGCTGTGTTCTCAAGATCTCCCATGTTCCTCTCTGTGCTTCCCAGAACTCCTTCCACCAATACTTCTGGCCCTCCTTTGTGGTATTTAAACCTCATGTTCCCATCTTCGTTTATTTTGGAGGATGTTGTTTTGGTTTTTGGTGGTACAGAAGTGTGGTTTGTAAGCACATAGGAAATTTCCCTCTACCATCCCACCCACTCTAAAGACCCTTGCAACTGTAAAACTGGTTCAGTTATAACTTGGATTCGTGCCCTGCCTAGTTCTAATCCTCCATTATTTTTTCTCCAGTCTTTTCTCCAAAAGCAAGCTGCTGAACCCAAAGTTGATTTTTTTTAACATGCTGATAGGTTGATGTCAGTTGAGCCCTCTTTAGATTATATTTATCAGTTGCCTGTGATGTGCTATATTGGGATTCCAAGAGGGGGAACTGTAAAATTGGGAGCACATCACTTCTTAGATCTGTGAAGCAGTATGTCTGGTAATCGGGCTGGTGAAGCAGTTTGGTGAGACTCTGCTACCCACCCTCAGTCCTAACCTCCTCCCCCATATAAAACAGCAGGCTGTGTTTAGATTTCTGGAAATTAGAAACGAGATTGAACTTGTCCAAGTTGACACCAGTGCCTTTATTTCCTTTCTTTACCTTTACCTAGTACTCATTTGTTAAGGTAGTGACAGAAATCCTTGGGGGTGGGATGGGGAGCAAACATTTGCTTCTTTTCCAACATGGGTAGTAAGTCATCCTTCCTGAATTTTGGTGTCTTAAGAAGATCCCTGTGCCATAAGTGAAGTTGATTCTCACCCAACACTAATCTTACAGTAGCTGGCCTGGCCTGGTCTGGCATTGCATCGTCTACTTTTTCTTTCAGCATCGTCCAGTCAGGCAGAGAAGGAGTTGACAGATTCTCCTGCAACTTCCAAACGCATCTCCTTCCCAGGTAGCTCTGAATCTCCACTTTCTTCAAAGCGGCCAAAAACATCAGAGGAAATCAAACCGGAGCAGGTGAGGCCAGAAGGGGATTTGCAGCTGGGGATGGGGTGGGGGGTGACGTTGGTGTGGAATGAACTTTGGGGTGGTTGGGGCTTCGGCGCAGACACAGTTATTGGGAGGAATTGAAGATTCAGCCAGAGTGGTGGTTGTGTCCCCACAGATGTACCAGTGTCCCTACTGCAAGTACAGCAACGCGGATGTGAACCGGCTCCGGGTGCATGCCATGACACAGCACTCGGTGCAGCCCATGCTTCGCTGTCCCTTGTGCCAGGACATGCTCAACAACAAGATCCACCTCCAGCTGCACCTCACCCACCTCCACAGCGTGGCACCAGACTGTGTGGAGAAGCTCATTATGACGGTAAGGTAGCCAGCAGCAGGACCTGTTGTTCCTCCTCCAGGGGTCAAAGGTCATACAAGAACATGACCAGGATCTGTTTATTAGAAGAGAAAGCTAGTATATGATTGGCTGTGTCCAAAAATCATCCTAGTTCTGTAACCTTTGCTGTTCCTGTCTTAAAAGTTGGGGTGGCCAGTGGGGTGGCCGTGACATACTCATGGCCCAAAGAGTATTTCCCGACCTCCCATGGAGAACCATGGGTTAGCTCAACATTTATCTGAATAAACAATTATTCAGATTCTCCAATCTTTTACTGTGCAGTTCAGGTCTAGTTGGCTCTCAAACATCATGTCTCATTTCATTTTCCTAGCCAGCTGTTACAGAAACGTGACATATTCCCATTAACAGCTGAGAAAACTGAGTCTCAAAGAAGTTAATTGTATGTTGAGATCTGGACCCACATTTTTCAGCTGTAGGTACAGCCCTGTCACCTGCCACTTTCTCAAGTGGATACTTGATTCTCAAAGCAGGAAAGTTGTCAAATTGGATATAACATGTGGATTCATGAATGCAGGCTTTACATTTGAACTTGATGTTGCTACGCCTTTAGGCACTGAAGAGCTAACTCTTAAGTGGCCATTATAGACATGGGCCAAAAGATTAGTATTAAATTTTAATTCCAACCATAGTATGAAAACTTTTGAAACACTACAGATGATAACAGTGCTCTGCTTTCTACCATGCTGGGGCTTCTGTGCAAGTCCTTGGCCTGATCACCGGAGGAAGAATAGTCAGAGTTATTCTCACCTCTAACAGTGGGGTAATATGGTTGACTTGACCTTTCATGTGGAGATTCCCAGAAAAAGTCTGTTCAGAATCCTGTGTTAGAATGTACAGATCACAGGCATGTCACTTTTAGGGTATTCCCAATTCCGTTTGTGTATGTAAAATTAATAATGTTGTCTAAGTGATGTGAACATAAAACTGATGATGGACCAAGAGGACATTTACCAGCCAGTGGGAAATTTAAAGGCAGCATAGCCTTATCTTCCAGATATCTTTCGAGTACAAATTCACTAACTTTGTGGGAGGAGTCTCTGTGAGTAGAATGGATCCTCTTCCTATGGATGGATGAGTTTCTGTGTGGCAGGTTTTCCTAGCATTCACCAGCCTTGGAAATACTGAGGTTTTCCCTGGCCCCATCTTACTTCCTGAGTGTCTAGAATCCTGGGAACCCGAGGGAACTGAAAGGGATGTGGGAGAGACTCATTCTCATTGCTTGCCTCCATTCTTCTTTTACTTAGGTGATGATTTTTGCTGTTTAATGTAAATCTAGTATAGCAACTGTGGGTCTGTAGCAATCTTCATGAGTGGTGTACATTAGACAGGTTTACATCCCCAGGGATTAGCATAGCAATTGTATTTTGAATCTCCATTGTTGCTCTTTTTTTTTTATTCTGTCTTTGAGACAGGGTCTCCCTTTAGCCCCAGCTGGCCTAGAACTCATTATGTAGACCAAGTTGGCCTTGAACTCACAAAGATCGGCCTGCCTCTGCCTCCCGAGTGCTGGGACTAAAGGTGTGCGCCACCACACCTGGCCTATTGGTCACATCTTTATAACTGAACTAAAAAGGTAAATTTTAAGTGTTAGGTCTTGTGATCACTATCCAACTTCTTTTATAGGCGGGGTCTTCAAGGCAGGATATTACTATTATGTTTACTTGGGTACCAATCCCTAAGGTACTTCTGGGAGTGACCCACTAAGTAGCACCTTTGTATGCAGTGATTCTCAACCTTTACAGTGACCAATATCCACAGCCATACCAGCCTATTCTATGCACTAAAACTAAACTAAACAAAACACTTAAGATCTACCCAGTAGAATATGTGTTACAGTGCCAAGGAAGTAAGGCTAGGCTGGGAGAACTAATAAAGCTTGATCCAACCCCAGACAACATGATTATGTAGGAGAAACTGTTGCCTAAAGGTTCTGTGCTTGACACCTTGTATAGAAACTGGCGTGCCTCATCTTTCCACAGACAATGGAGATGTTTTCTAGACATTTTTGAAAAGTGTGTAAATTGTGGGAAGTGTGCTGGTTATGGGAAGTCAATTTGCTAGCAACAAGTGAGCTAGTGGATTCTGAAACAAAGATGAAGGTGAGGTGGTGAGAACCGTGGGAGGTGGAATCATAGTAGAAGTGTTTTACTCTCTACTTAAAAGTGTGTAAGGATGCTTTTATGCACGCTGTCTGCATGGGGAGCTGGAGTCGTGACATGGCTGTCATATGGAGTTGGTTTTTCTACTCATGATGCTGGTTTTACACTGAGCCAAGTGATGTGTTTCCATTTCAGTTCTGAGCAGATAAACACCTACAACCAGGGGCCAGGGTAAGATTTGTAGCCATTCTCCAGGGCGAACCTGGAATCCTATTTGAGGACTAGACTAGTAATCTTGGTCAGATGCCGGGGTCCTTCTGAAAAGTTTGGTGTTAAAACAGAATTGCTGTTGTTCTACAACTAAGTGATTATAACAAACTGGTGGTTAAAATCAGGTCCCCAGAGACTATTTTACTGTAATTTTATTAGAAAATTAGCCCAGGAAAGTGTTGGTTAGGCTTTCTGACAGTTTCTCTGTTTGCTCTTGGACAAGTGGAGCAGAAAGCTCTGCAAACAGTCTGATGAGACCCTCCTCTCACATCAGAGCTTACTGCCCGTACTTTACCATGAAGGAGTAAACCAGTATCTGGCCATTCATACTCCAAGAAGACAAAGTTGTCTCTCCCAGATCCTGAGTGGCCAGGCTGAATGGATTGCAGTGAGATGAGAGGCTCAGCAGGTGGCTTTGGCTACAGAATAGGAAAAGCTGGCAAAGTCTCCCGGATGCATGATTCCTGGTGGATGTGAGGTGTGTCCAAGGTCTAAAGCCACAAATTCTGATGAATTTTTATTTGCTGTCTGGGTCTAAAGTATCAGGATGTAGCTTGCATTGGGTTTCAGTCCCTGTAAAAGTAAATTCTGCCCTGATAAATGGAAATAGATTACTTTTTACACAATGCCTTTCCGTTCAGTTGTAAATGGAGAGCATTTTGAGGAGGCTTCATTTAATAATACCTTATCAGACAGCTTTCAGGAACCTGCAGTGTCTAATATGTCTGTTGCTATAGTAACAGCTGCTTGCTTATGCTCTGCATCTCATATCTGTGTCTTCCGTGGACCCCCTTCTTTTTACTGATGAGGGGGCTTGAAAAATATTCTCCACTGGGAACACTTGCCATTCTGGCTCTTTACTATGGAAACCTCACCCACAGCATTTCGTTCTGCTTGGCCTATTGGAAACAGAGCTCAAATGGTGTCTTCGTACACCTCATGTGGCATGTGGAAGAAGGAAGTCTATAAAGCTTTTGAGAGATGAAATCAAGGCCCCATCCACCCACCCACCTGGCTGGGACCCCTCCCCCATGATGATTTCAAGTAACTCTTATTTCCAGAGAAGGTAAGGCTTCAAACTGGGTGAGAGGTAGAAGCTTCTGTTCTGTCTTTATCCCCCTACCCCTTCTTTTGGGTAAGGATATGAGCACAGGGACACATGTTATGGCCCCTAAATAAGAATAGAAAAGACCACCCACCATGCATTTCAATACTCTTAAGTTATTCTAATTGATCAGAGTCTTCTAAGTGACAGGACATACCACTGGGATCCTAGATCATTAATATGGGGACATTTTCTTTGTTCCTTAATCACTTAACAAAGTAGGACCTCACAGTGGAGATGAGGCTGGGCTCCTGAGCTCAGGCTCACCTTTCCCTCCTTTCACTTATTCCAGATTTTGCGCGTACAAGCCCACATTCCCCTCCCATGCTTCTGGCCTGCCTTGTCTGCTGTTTTCTCTCTCTCTCATCTTTTGGGAGCAATAGTTAGTCTCCTGTGATCTTTAAACAGTGTCTCTGCACTCCACCTATGTTGTGAGTCCATGTGACAGACTCCCCCCTCCCCCAGGAGGGGGCTCTTCTGTGCCCACTGGCCCTAGGGCTGTCACACCCACCTGGGTATCAGCTCTTTCACTTTGTCTCCATCTCAGTGGAAGGTAATGAAAATAATCGGGCTTCATTAATTCCAAGCCCTGTGAGATGATAGCCATTTGGAGCCTGTTTGCCAATTAGATGGTCTAAATTAGAAGTGACCTTGGTATACTGCCACTGCTTGCCTCTCAGAGTCTAATGAAGCTTTTCTCTCCGATTCACTCTCTTCCTCAGCACTCTTGTCTGTGTGCACAAATGCGTGTGTATAACTGTTCATGTGTCTCTTGTTTCTTCCCCTCCCCCTTTATCAGTCTTTCTCATTCTTAGCTTTTAAAATCTAGTCCTGTTTATGTCATTCTGTGTCCCCCCAGTTCACATGAATGTTAATGTAGCCTGTAGTCCCCAACCCCACCCTGTACGTGTATGTGTAAGTTTTATATATTATAAATTCTGCAAAGCAATTGCACAGAAGCCATTTTAGAAAGGAAATGGGTATGGCAGAAGTAGAGAGGTTTGTCAGTGGGTTCAGAGTCACAGTGAGGTAGAAGAGTACATCCCAGCATTCTGTCGCACAGTAGGATGACTGCACGCAGTGGTATTGTGTATTTCAAAGTAGAATGGAAGCCTTTTAATGTTTCACACAAAGAAATAACTTTGAGACGATGAATCTGCAAATGACTTTATTTGATAAAGTATACATGTTTTGAAACTTCACATTGAGCCCCATAAGTTTGTACAATTATGTGTCAATTAAAAATTTTAAAAAGCAGGCCAGGTACAATGGTACACATCTTATAATCCCAGCACTGAGGCAGGAGGATTATAACTTTGAGACTTGTCTATATGAGACCTTGTATCTTAATACATGTGATTTACATATATTTTTATGTGTCTTAAAAATTAAATATCTACTGTATGTATATATGTATTTGTACACACACACACACACACACACACACACACACACGCTCCCCAGAGACTGTGGTACAGGGCCTAGCCTAGAATCAGAAGGCAGTAAAGGAGAGAAAACCTCTCCAGCCCTGCTATGAATGTTGCCCAGCATTGCTGGCTACAAACTAGCTAGCAGGCCCAGTAGCAGCTTGTGTATAAAAGAGGAAGGCAGTGCTAGAATTCGCACAGGGCAGCATCAGAAACATCACTTGCTTGAGCTCAGCCATAAATGCAGTTAAGTGTTAGCCTCATACTTAGTTTATGGACAGAACCAGTACCTTGTTCACCAGGACAGAGTAGTAAGGTCTGTCTTGAGGCTTCCTGTCTTTTTCCTCTGTCCAAGGTACTTCCCTGTATTATTTTCACTGAAAAGTGAAGAGTTTCAGTCTTCCTTGGAAATCTAGGTCTTGGCACATGTTCTTTTCACCTGAATAGTTAACCTTGCAGAAAGAAGTCCTCCTCAGTGGACAGTGCCAAGGCCAAGGAGATAGGTATCTTAAAGACCCCAGGTTCAACACTTTCTGAGAAAGTAGCTCTGCTTTCTAAAACATGCAATGTGTGGGTGGTGAGGGAAGCTTTGATGGGTGAACCTGAATGAGTACTACCTTAAGAAGTTAGTAGGGTATAGCTACACAGGGTGTTGAATTTAGACATTCCATATCTGAGACCTTGGAGAGTAGATTGGTTTCTTCTAACTGCAGCTTCCCACGAGAAAGATCAAGTATCAGCAACCCCTTCAAATACCACAGTGTGAACCCAACCACACCTAGGACTGTGGTCTCTAAACAATGTATCCTTGGTGCTTTGGGGTCCACTCACCACACAGAATCTTGAAAGGTAGTAAATTATAACCCGAAACAGCGATGAACTAGGAAGAGGTTGGAAGTAGGTATTTATGAACCTGTGTACCACTCCTAGTTGAGCAAGAGAAATCCACTGGAATCCATGGATTTCCTCTTTGAATCTGTGATTCCTCAAAATTATGTGAGGTATTCTGTGTGTGAAGGAACTTTTCCAGTAGTCTACAACTTTACCTAATTTCCTGAGGGACGAAAGTCTTCCAAGGGTGCTCCAGAATGTAAGCTTCTGAGGGACATAAACCCTCCCTGTCTGGCAGCTATATCTCAAGCACACAATAATAGGAAATGCCCAATGCCTAGTAAGTGGGTGGCAAATAAACACAGTCACTCGGGCTCTGTCCCTTTGGGCTGTTCTGGAATTCCTTAAGCTTAAAGATTTTTAGCATTGAGGTGGAACTCTTCTGTTTCTGTTAGTGTATATGGGAACTGCTTGAGCTGGAAGTTTCAGCCTTGGAGGAGAACTCCATATTTCCCTTGCTATCCATGATACCTATTTTCTTGTAAGGAATCTAATAAAGCCTCTGTTTATTTCCAGATTTTTGGTATCCCCTCGATCAGCCAGTGGTTTGCTCCAGCATTCCGTTCACCTCTGCATACTCTAGAATGTAGTTAATTTGTCTCAGAGAGGAGTCTAAAAGACCACCATTTGTAATGGCCAAGGCCAGCCTTGAGAGATTGAATGGACTTCTTAACCAGAAGATAGGTCTGTTTAAATATTCTGGGTCCGTTAGTGAGTAGACTATGAGAGGTGTGATTTAACATGTGCAGTTTTCATACATATACAATTACTAGAAAAGTTGTTAGAAAATCCATATGGGTGTAGGTGTCAGAGCTGATCATGTACTGGCCAAGTCTGGAACTTTTCCTCTCTGACTTTTGAGTCCATAGCTGGCAGCATAGATGGGGCTGGAGGACCCGGCAAGATTTGCTATCTTCATGTGTTATCTGCAGAGGAGCCAGTGGTGGGGTCGGGTTAGTTGAGGATCTCAGAAGTTTCAGCACACTTAGAATGGTCCTGATTGTACCATAGCCAGGTTTGACCCTCTCTGAAGCCGATATGCTTTGGTGCTCCATCTGGAAGGGACATATTTACAGACCTGTGCCCAGCACAGTTGAGGACTAATGTCCCACTTTGAACTATCCATCAGACACTGTGACTGAGACATTCTGAACCTTTCATGCAGTCTGGGAGCCAAATATGATTAGAAAACACAAGGTGGTGCCAAGGCAAGTGTTGAGGGAATACTGCCTTTGGATCCCTCTCCTCCTCCTCACCAAGCCAGGACTCCTCTGTGAGCTGTTGGCAGGATTACATTTATGGCTCTTTAAGAAAAAGCTTGGAATGCAGAGCTCTGGAAGCTGGTGAGAGAGGGAAGGAAGAGGTACAGGCCTGGATTGGGTTGTCTACACAGTGAGGCAGCTTGGTTCAGACACATGCACACACAGACCCCACCAGGTTTCGTGTATCCCCCGGATTCCACAGGGATCTTCCTCTTTGCCTCCTGGGAATTTCTTGCCTGTTAAAATTTCATATGCTAAGTCACTTTTTTTTTCAGAGGCAGGTTAGGTGTACTATATAGATGAGCAAAGGCAAGTAGATAAAAGCCACTAAACACACATGGGGTAGGACTTCCAGGTTTGGAGGCCAGATTAAGATGCAGAGGAGCATGTGAGGTTGATGATTATATTTCGGGGAGAGTTAATTGATGGAAGGGGAAGGCAGACAAAGAACGGCTGCTTACTGCCTTCTTGAATCCCAATCAGGAATTATGATTAAAGTCAGCGAGACAACAGAGGGCTGATGAATTGCTGTCTTTTTTTCCCCCCTTTTTTGCCGTCATTCACACTTGATTGACTTCAACCTTTCAAGTGCAAAAGTCTCTCTTTTCCATTATTATTCATAGCCATCTGAGTTTTTCTAATTAAAGTGTATGAAAACAATTACTGATCCGTCGTACTGAGTCTGTTAGAGGGGATGTCTGCCTTACTGTAATGCGTATAAAAAGCCCACAGTTTTCTATAATGGTGTGCAGCTGAGGTGTCAGATAATTTTATTCTTTTTTACTCTGTGGGGCTTTTTTTATTTCTCATGACTCATTTTTCATAATTCCTAAAGATACCTGAAAAGGACTGATCCTGCAGCTAAAACCAAGAAAGGAGGTTGGGGAGGGGTATTTCCCTCTTCCCTGTTACCCCCCAACCTCATGCTCCCCCTTGGCTGAGGACTATAAATTAATCTGTGACCTTTTGCTTCTTGGAGTCCCAATGGACTCCCCAACCACACTGGTCAGAAATGCCTTCTATTAAAAAGAACGCAGATGGAATGACTTTGACAGTCTCCACTCCACTCCAAACGATTCGTCAGCAGCTAGCCCTAACCATCTGCCCAGCAAGCTTTGTGTGCAGGTACAGGTGTCTGGGAGCAGGAATGCTGACGGTTCCCATCCACCTGCCACACACTTGTTCTTCCTCAAGATGGGACTTCTTAGAAGACAGCTCTGTAGTACTTGTTGCTTAAGTTTTTACCTACTAGCATTGGGGTTGCTGAGAAAACTGTAATACCCTTAGATGTGTAACTGTCTTTTTCGTGTTAGTGGCCACAGTTGTCTGGGTTTCCTCAAGTTATTGATCCACGGCTGCTTGCAAAAGGCCAAGCTCTCCTAGTCATTAAAAACCAAAGAATGATTTTTTATGAAGATTGCTTAGTTTTGAACAAAAATCTAAATGTTCCAGTCTTTGCAAGAAAAGAGATGTTTTGTCTGATTGGAACAATAATGCTTCACGGTAGGGCTGGTAACCACATAGAAAGGTCAGTGGGACTGCAGTGTTAACCTCCTGTTACTTCTTGATCAGTTGTTCTTCAAGTTGTCAAAGACAATTTCTAATTCATTCTGCGTTTTCATTGCTGCTTAACTTTCCCACCTCATGGCAGGCAAAAAGAGGTTGTTGCTTTTCCTTCCCAAATTCACAACTATTTGTTTTTTTTTTTTTTAAATTTATTTCTGAGAATTTCATACATGTATGCAATGAGAGGTATTTGCCCCCATTTCCCCCATCCAACTCCTCCCCCTCCCGTATGGTAGGTGATCTCCAGGCCCCACCCACCACTTACTGAGGAGCTGTTGGCAGTGGATAGTTGATGGGGAAGCGAGGTCTTTCAGTTTTGAGGATGTGGCCATGTAAGTTTCCCATGCTTGGTGGATGGCCCCATATCCAGTAAGAGCATCACTAATTGGACTTAGTGATACTGCTGCTTTTTAAACAAAGAGCTACTACTCCTTATGTTGGATGCTGAGGGCTACTTAGCAGGGTCACCTAGGGTCAGTGATATGTTGTTGGCTGTAGCCCCTGGGAGGCCTAGAGAAAAGTCTGAGGGTCTGACCTAAAGTGTAGCTACTTAGGTCAGAACTAATAATGGAATCGCTGCATTAAGGGCTAACAGCCCCAGTCTCAAGGTCAGGGAATGCTATGCAGGAAATCCTTGATGGCTGGGACACTGGGCAGATGTTCCCTCTGATATTGTGTACCTCAGGCAAAAAGACTCAGCTGAAGAAATCCTGGCTGAAGTAAGTTACAAAAAAATGCTTGTCTGCGCTTAATATCAGCTTGCAAAGGGTTACAAAACATTGTTTCCTGGAAAATGTGCCTGTGTGTCTCTTGTCCTTAGCCTCTCTCTTTGTTCTCCTCTCTCCTCCTCACCCTTCCCTTCACTCCCCTCCTCTTCTTGCCTGAATACATTTGAAAACAGTACTACAATGCTCCCTGCTTCAAGATTACAGTGTACTTTGCTAGGTATGATTTAATTAGGGCCCTTATTATGTTTTCAGCAGCTTAAGGTGGGCCTTTCAACTTATCTACCTAATTGGTTGCACAAGAAGTTTCACAGCCCATGACAAAACATTGTCAGTGATCAAAGTCAAAATTGTGCATAAAGGAAAATATTAATAATAAGATTATTCTTCAAGTGTGCACTGCTAATTATGTCCAGAATGTAACCGTAGAAACACTTTTGACTGATGTGAGCTTTGTCTAATAAACATGAGTCTTCAGTGAGCTATGGAAAGTGACATCTCAAGCTCCTCTTTGGTGTCCATCTCTTCCCCATTTGACTCTCCCTATTTCTCTGCCTCTCACTCCTCAGGTAACCACTCCTGAGATGGTGATGCCCAGCAGCATGTTCCTCCCAGCAACTGTTCCAGATCGAGATGGGAATTCCAATTTGGAAGAAGCAGGAAAGCAGCCTGGTTAGTGTCATTAATCTTGACTTGTATGAATTGAAACAGGATGGATTCTTGGGTCAGAATTTTCATGGGTAAAAGGCCCAGGAAGTCTTTACAATACACCCAAGCTGAATGGGACTAGTGGGCTTCATTACCAACTATGTTATACTGTAGGTCTTAGCGTGTATTTGTAGATTGCTCATATGGTTTAAAGGAAGAGGACTCTGCATGAGATCCAGTGGGATTTGAGTATGGACATATGTCCACGTAGAGTACCTAGTTAAGGAGTGACTGACTAGAGACCTGCCGTTCTAAGCTATTGTCTTTCTAACTGCCTCTGCACAGAACTTTCTGAGTCTTCTGGAATTGACTCACCTGAATATAGCATTCGGAAGGAATATTATCACAGACACACACATGTGGTTGTCCTAAGCTTCTTTCAGAAACTGAAGCTCAAATTGCTGCCTCCTAGCCTCCTTCCTTGTTATGTGTCCATATTAGGCAGTGGACAGATGACCTGAAAAGAGCCAGGATATTTATGGATATGATTACCTCATTTGTGAAAATAACAATAATGCATTTTACTAATTGGTTGTATGAATATTTGTTGCTTATTGAATAATGCTGAAAGTCTACAGACATAGGAGTTGGGGGAGTATAGCTCAGTAGGAGAATCCTTACCTACTAGCATGAGCAAGGACCTGGATTCAGTAATGCAGTACAGCCTGCAAGGAATGGGAAAAAAGACAAGAAGAGTTACATTAAACAGGAAACTTAATGCCTTAAAAAAAATCAGAATTTATATTACAATAGAAAACAGCTCCTATAGATTCCCTACAAGTGGGAATAGCGTTAGTGCACGTATCCTTTACACCAAATATGCTGTGCTAAATTTCTATCACACAAAAGATGAATGTGGCAGGACATGGTGGTGCATACCTTTAATCCCAGCACTTGGGAGGCAGAGGCGGGTGGATCTCTGTGAGTTCAAGGGCAGCCTGGTCTATACAGCGAGTTCCAGGTCAGCTAGAGCTGACAAAGAGGAACAAGATCAATAACCTTGTGTTAATCTCCATCTGCCATAAGAAGAACCTTCTCTGGTGAGAGTTGAGATACACACTAATGACAATAAGTCATTCTGAGTCACTTTAATACTATATCTATTTAGCATAATGACAGGATTAGGTTGTCTCCTGTGGTCTGTGACCTGTCTGGCTATAGGTGCTTGGCCCTGATTACAGTGTCAGGTATGGACTCTATCTTGTGAAGTGGACCTTAAATCCAACCCAAACCAAACCATGTGAGTAGCTGGTTACTCACTTTACATTCATGCCCCTATTAACACAGAGACCCACAGTTGGTCAACATTCAGAGAACAAGAGACTGCCCAGTACTCGGCCCTAAATGGGACGCCTATATTGCACCCTCTCCTCCCAATTGCAGTCGGGGAAAGTGGGCAGAAAGATTGTCAGAGCCAGAGGTGGTAAATATAAGGAAACCATTTTATCTGGATACCACAGGGTAGTTGTACATATGGACCCACAGCTCTTAGGACAGCTTGCACAAGACCTGTGCAACCCCAAGCTAGGCAGGTACCGAGCAAGGATGGGGAGGAAGGCAAGAAGCCCCAGGCCTAGCTGAGTATCTACTGGCAACTGATGGATGCTGGGAGACGGAGAGTCAGTTTTCCTTACTGGTGTGATACCTGATGGGTTCACCAGACTACAGGCGATAGACCCACACCCAAGAGCACTTAGGAAATATAGATGAGATTCAATATGCCTTTTTTTTAAAAAAAGCTAATAATAATAGAGGACATGAAGTCAGGGTAGGGATGGATAGTAAGGTAGAGAGGGAGTCTGACTACAATCAAAATATATTGCATGAAATTCTTAAATCAATACAAATAAATTTTTTCAAAGATCAGTCACCTTCAAACTAAGTTTTGAGAAACAGGCTTTTGAGTCAAGCAGTTAAATACTATTTAGAAGACTCTTAGATCTATGATATGACAGAGGCCTGTTATTAATTGGACCTGTTTGTAATATGTATTCTATTGGCCCTGTGGAGACTTCTGGCACTCAGCTGGGCATTTCCTGTGTTCATAAACCTTAGCTAGATGGATGGCTCTGGGTGCCACCCTGGAAACAAAGCCTTCTTTATCTCTGAGCTTGATGTGTTATTGCTTTTTGTAACAGAAACTTCAGAGGATCTGGGAAAGAACATCTTGCCATCTGTAAGCACAGAGCACAGCGGGGATCTGAAGCCCTCCTCTGCGGACCCAAGCTCTGCAAGAGAAGACTCAGGCTTCCTCTGCTGGAAGAAAGGGTGCAACCAGGTTTTCAAAACTTCTGCTGCCCTTCAGACCCATTTCAATGAGGTGCATGCCAAGAGGCCTCAGCTGCCCGTATCAGATCGCCACGTGTATAAGTACCGCTGTAACCAGTGCAGCCTGGCCTTCAAGACCATTGAGAAGCTGCAGCTCCACTCTCAGTACCATGTGATCAGAGCTGCCACCATGTGCTGTCTTTGTCAGCGCAGTTTCCGGACTTTCCAGGCTCTGAAAAAACACCTTGAGACAAGCCACCTGGAGTTGAGTGAGGCTGATATCCAGCAACTTTATGGTGGCCTTTTAGCCAACGGGGACCTCTTGGCGATGGGAGACCCCACCCTGGCTGAAGACCAGACCATAATCGTTGAAGAAGAGAAGGAGGAAGAGAGTGACCTGGAAGATAAACAGAGCCCGACAGGCAGCGACTCTGGGTCAGTACAAGAAGATTCAGGTTCAGAGCCCAAAAGAGCTCTACCTTTCAGAAAAGGCCCCAATTTTACCATGGAAAAGTTTCTAGATCCTTCTCGCCCGTACAAGTGCACTGTCTGTAAGGAATCTTTCACTCAAAAAAATATCCTGCTAGTGCACTACAATTCTGTCTCCCACTTGCATAAATTAAAGAGAGCCCTTCAAGAATCGGCATCTGGCCAGCCAGAACCCACCAGCAGCCCAGACAACAAACCTTTTAAGTGTAATACTTGTAATGTGGCCTATAGCCAAAGTTCCACACTGGAGATCCACATGAGATCTGTGTTGCATCAAACCAAGGCCCGAGCAGCCAAGCTCGAGGCTGCAAGTGGCGGCAGCAATGGGACCGGGAACAACGGCAGTGTGTCCCTGAGCTCCTCTACACCAAGTCCAGTGAACACCAGCGGCACCAACACCTTCACCACCACCAATCCAAGCAGTACGGGCATGGTTCCTAGCTCCAACTTACTGAGCCAAGTGCCCACTGAGAGTGTGGCGATACCGCCCTTGGGGAATCCCATGAGTACAAACATCACTTCTCCTTCTGAGCCCAAGGAGGCCAACCGGAAGAAGTTGGCAGATATGATAGCATCGAGGCAGCAGCAGCAACAACAGCAACAGCAGCAAGCTCAGACGCTGGCCCAGGCTCAGGCCCAAGTTCAGGCTCACTTGCAGCAGGAGCTGCAGCAGCAAGCCGCGCTGATCCAGTCTCAGCTGTTTAACCCCACTCTCCTTCCTCACTTCCCCATGACCACAGAGACCTTGCTCCAGCTGCAGCAACATCAGCATCTCCTCTTCCCCTTCTACATCCCTAGTACGGAGTTCCAGCTCAACCCCGAGGTGAGCTTGCCAGTGACCAGTGGGGCACTGACACTGACAGGCTCCGGCCCTGGCCTGCTGGAGGATCTGAAAGCTCAGGTCCAGATTCCACAGCAGAGCCACCAGCAGATTCTGCAGCAGCAGCAGCAGCAACAACAACAACAGCAACAACAACAACAACAACAACAGCAACAACAACCACAGAGTCAGCTCTCTCTGTCGCAGAGTCACTCAGCCCTCCTGCAACCAGGTCCACACCCCGAAAAGAAAAACAAAGTAATCATTAAAGAAAAAGAAAAAGAAAGCCAGAGAGAGAGAGAGGGTGCCGAGGGGGTAGAGGGCAACACAGCACCCAAAGACTCTTTGCCAGATGCCTTGAAGGTCAAAGAGAAGAAAGACTTGGCACCAGGGACTGGTTCTGAGCCTTCCATGCTTCCCCCACGCATCGCATCCGACGCCAGAGGGAACGCCACCAAGGCCTTGCTGGAGAACTTTGGCTTTGAGCTGGTCATTCAGTACAACGAGAACAAGCAGAAGGCACAGAAAAAGAACGGGAAGTCGGAGCAGGGCGAGAACCTGGAGAAGCTCGAGTGTGACGCCTGTGGCAAGCTGTTCTCCAACATCTTGATTTTAAAGAGCCATCAAGAGCATGTGCACCAGAACTATTTTCCCTTCAAGCAGCTCGAGAGGTTTGCCAAACAGTACCGAGAGCACTACGATAAACTGTATCCCCTGAGGCCCCAGACGCCAGAGCCCCCGCCC
>NW_008340065.1:1283316-1304053 GCF_000622305.1 Nannospalax galili
ACTTCCTGTGGCACCCCCCCAGCCAGCTTCCACACCAGCCATCCCTGCGTCAGCTCCGCCCATCACTTCACCCACCATCGCCCCTGCCCAGCCCTCTGTGCCTCTCACGCAGCTCTCCATGCCCATGGAACTACCCATCTTCTCACCGCTGATGATGCAGACAATGCCACTGCAGACTTTGCCAGCTCAACTGCCCCCTCAGCTTGGCCCTGTGGAGCCTCTGCCTGCCGACCTGGCCCAGCTGTACCAACATCAGCTCAATCCAACCCTGCTCCAGCAGCAGAACAAGAGGCCTCGTACCAGGATCACAGATGACCAGCTCCGAGTCCTACGGCAGTATTTTGACATTAACAACTCCCCCAGTGAAGAGCAGATCAAAGAGATGGCAGACAAGTCCGGCTTGCCCCAGAAAGTAATCAAGCACTGGTTCAGGAACACTCTCTTCAAGGAGCGGCAGCGTAACAAGGATTCCCCTTACAACTTCAGCAATCCTCCTATCACCAGCTTGGAGGAGCTCAAGATAGACTCCCGGCCCCCATCACCAGAACCCCAAAAACAGGAATACTGGGGAAGCAAGAGGTCTTCGAGAACAAGGTTTACTGACTACCAGCTCAGAGTCCTCCAGGACTTCTTTGATGCCAATGCCTATCCAAAGGACGATGAATTTGAACAACTCTCTAATTTATTGAACCTTCCAACTCGTGTCATAGTTGTGTGGTTTCAAAATGCCCGGCAGAAGGCCAGGAAAAATTATGAGAATCAGGGAGAGGGCAAAGATGGAGAGCGGCGTGAGCTTACCAATGATAGATACATTAGAACGAGCAACTTGAACTACCAGTGCAAAAAATGTAGCCTCGTGTTTCAGCGCATCTTTGATCTCATCAAACACCAGAAGAAGCTGTGTTACAAGGACGAGGATGAGGAGGGGCAGGATGACAGCCAAAATGAGGACTCCATGGATGCAATGGAGATCCTTACCCCCACCAGTTCCTCCTGCAGCACCCCGATGCCCTCGCAGGCTTACAGTGCCCCAGTACCATCAGCCAATACAGCTCCCTCTGCTTTCTTGCAGCTCACAGTGGAGGCCGATGAACTGTCCACTTTCAATTCAAAGGCAGAGGTGAGTGATGAGAAACCAAAGCAGGCTGACCCTCCCAGTGCACAACCAAACCAAACCCAAGAAAAGCAAGGACAACCAAAGCCAGAGGCACAGCCGCAAGACCAGCCCGAGCAGAAGACAAGTACACCCCAGCCGAAGCTTCCTCAGCTGGCTGCCCCACCTTCCTTACCACAGCCTCCTCCACAAGCACCCCCTCCGCAGTGCCCCCTCCCCCAGTCCAGCCCCAGTCCTTCTCAGCTCTCCCACCTGCCTCTCAAGCCCCTCCATACATCAACTCCTCAGCAGCTGGCAAACCTACCTCCTCAGCTAATTCCCTACCAGTGTGACCAGTGCAAGCTGGCATTCCCATCCTTCGAGCACTGGCAGGAGCATCAACAGCTTCACTTCCTGAGTGCACAGAACCAGTTCATCCACCCCCAGTTTTTGGACAGGTCGTTGGACATGCCTTTCATGCTGTTTGATCCCAGTAACCCACTTCTGGCCAGCCAGCTGCTCTCGGGGGCCATCCCTCAGATTCCAGCCAGCTCAGCCACTTCTCCTTCAACACCAACCTCCACGATGAACACTCTGAAGAGGAAGCTGGAGGAAAAGGCCAGCGCTAGCCCTGGTGAGAATGACAGTGGGACGGGAGAAGAGCCTCAGAGAGACAAGCGTCTGAGGACAACAATTACGCCAGAACAGCTGGAAATTCTCTACCAGAAGTACCTACTGGACTCTAATCCAACTCGAAAGATGTTGGATCACATTGCACATGAGGTGGGCTTGAAGAAACGTGTGGTGCAAGTCTGGTTTCAGAACACTCGAGCTCGGGAAAGGAAAGGACAGTTCCGGGCTGTGGGTCCAGCGCAGGCCCACAGGAGATGCCCTTTTTGCAGAGCACTCTTCAAAGCCAAGACTGCCCTCGAGGCTCACATTCGGTCTCGGCACTGGCATGAAGCCAAGAGAGCTGGCTACAACCTGACTCTGTCAGCCATGCTCTTAGACTGTGATGGGGGACTCCAGATGAAAGGAGACATTTTTGACGGAACTAGCTTTTCCCACCTACCCCCAAGTAGTAGTGATGGTCAGGGTGTGCCCCTCTCTCCTGTGAGTAAAACCATGGAGTTGTCCCCCAGAACTCTTCTCAGCCCTTCCTCCATTAAGGTGGAAGGCATCGAAGACTTTGAAAGCCCCTCCATGTCCTCAGTGAATCTGAACTTTGACCAAACTAAGCTGGACAATGACGACTGTTCCTCTGTCAACACGGCAATCACAGATACCACAACAGGAGACGAGGGCAACGCAGATAATGACAGTGCAACGGGAATAGCAACTGAAACCAAATCCTCTGCGCCCAGTGAGGGGTTGACCAAAGCAGCAATGATGGCAATGTCCGAGTATGAAGATCGGTTGTCATCTGGTCTGGTCAGCCCAGCCCCGAGCTTTTATAGCAAGGAATATGACAATGAAGGTACAGTGGACTACAGTGAAACCTCAAGCCTTGCAGACCCTTGCTCCCCGAGTCCTGGTGCGAGCGGGTCTGCAGGTAAATCTGGTGACAGCGGGGATCGACCTGGGCAGAAGCGTTTTCGCACTCAGATGACCAATCTGCAACTAAAGGTCCTCAAGTCATGCTTTAATGACTATAGGACACCCACTATGCTAGAGTGTGAGGTACTGGGCAATGATATTGGACTGCCAAAGAGAGTTGTTCAGGTCTGGTTCCAGAATGCCCGGGCAAAAGAAAAGAAGTCCAAGTTAAGCATGGCCAAGCATTTTGGTATAAACCAAACAAGTTATGAGGGACCCAAAACAGAGTGCACTTTGTGTGGCATCAAGTACAGCGCACGGCTGTCTGTACGTGACCATATCTTTTCCCAACAGCATATCTCCAAAGTTAAAGACACCATTGGAAGCCAGTTGGACAAGGAGAAAGAATATTTTGACCCAGCCACTGTACGTCAGTTGATGGCTCAACAAGAGCTGGACCGGATTAAAAAGGCCAATGAGGTCCTTGGACTGGCAGCTCAGCAGCAAGGGATGTTTGACAACGCCCCTCTTCAGGCTCTTAACCTTCCTACTGCATATCCAGCACTACAGGGCATTCCTCCTGTGTTGCTCCCCAGCCTCAACAGCCCCTCTTTGCCAGGCTTTACTCCATCCAACACAGGTGGGTTCTCCTCCAAGTGATTATTTTCAGCATTCAGTAGACACTCAGTTTTGTAATGTGGTTACCAAATCCTCTGAGTGCTGGGCAGGTGGGAAGCTTGCTTCTCTAGTTACCTAAAAGCAACAATGTCGATTGCAGTTCCCGTCTACTGGGTATTCTCACTGGCAAATGTGTACATGGATTCTTTGGCTTTCCAGTCCAGGGATGGGAGTGCCCAGTTCAAAGTAGCTCCTCTGAAACTACTCTCATGCCCTGTGGTCAGTACCACAACCAGGGTGTTGCTAAGAAAGACAAAAAGTCAAACCCCGCAGTACTGTGATCTCACCTAGCTGTCTTCTAAATCTGTTCCGGACCTTGTGGAAATGAGTTGGCTTGAGAGAATGTAAATTGACCCTTTGCTTTCACACCTCAGTCCCTTTTCAGAAGCTGCTGTGGTCAGTCTACATGCAAGAAGCAGCTCTGATTGGGCAGGGGGTCCTTCCTCCATGGGTTCTTTTCTAGCCAGAACAGTGGCTATGTTAGTTTCTAAGGAGATGGCCTCTCTGTTTAAATTCACTGATCAGGAATCTTATATTGTACAATGTAGTTTGGACATGAATGCATTTAATCTTCAGACAAAATTACTAATGTACAGTTCAGGGATCTGCAGTCACCCTTTCATTCCCTCTCACCCATTTACAGTGATAAATACTTGCTGCTTTTATGTTCTCACTTAATAGGGAGTTTTGGAATTCTTCCTACAAGCCTTTTTTTGTTTCTCTTCCTCTATCTTCACCCATCCATCCTTCTTAATTCTCCAGGGTCCTGTGAGGATTAGGCACAAACCAGAAATCAACAGCCTGTGCTAAGTAGCACACACCAAAAGATGGGCCCTTCCAGTGCTGCTTTACCTTCCCAGAGGTGGAAGCTGCACTGCTGCTGCCCACAGCAGTCCTAGCTGAATTAATTCCAAGTTCTATCATTTTGGTGGTTTTAACAGAACGTGCAGCTACTGCACGCACTCCTCTCAGTTTCTTAGGCAAAGAAAGCGTCAAGGAATAAAAGTTTTTTGCCTAAGTGTACTGCCACAGAATGACGCAAAAGCCAACTAAACATAAGCCAAGAAACTGTGGAAAGTGGCCAGGCACTGAATTATTCTTGTAGTCCAGGACATTAACAGAGGGACTTGGGAAGGCCCAACATGTAGTAGTGTGGAAAGGGAGAATGAAGGCTCAAGAGATAGCCCGGTGGGTAAAAGCATATACTGGGCAGATATGAGAGAGACCTTGCCTCAACAAGGTGGAAGGTAAGAACTGACTCCAAAGTTGTCCTTTGACCTCCACACACATGCACAGTAGCACATGCATGCACACACATACACACAATAATGATTTTTAAGAAGTAGAATTAGAATGTCTGATATATTCCCCTTGTTTTACAGATGAGAAAACTGAGGCCCAGAGAGGTCAAGACCATTCAGCAAGCTAGGGTAGGAGCCAGAGCTCCACCCAGGCCTCCGGGCTCCCAGTGCTATGTGCTCTTCCACAACACCCAATATGAGCCAGTCAGTCAACAGGTATATGTTTAGTGCTACTCAGGTTTTGACCACATAGAGTGGACTAGAGATAGAAAGCTATGCCCTGCACTACAACAGCCAAACGTGCCCCAGTTAACCTCACCTTAAGTACTGCAGCTCTTGAGAACCTTGGATCTGGAACAGGAGGGAAGCAACCTGTGTTTATCAAGCAGTTCACTATAGGCCAGGCCCAATGCTAAGCTCTTTTCACATGGTCATTCATTTAATCCCCACAACCTTCTACTGCAGAAAGCTGAGGTTCTAAGAGGTCTACTAACAGACCAAAGGCCACACATCTGATGTGTGTCAGCATAATCCATACAAGGTCAGTCTCAGTTTCAGGAGAGGGTGGAGTACTGATCTTACAAATCAGAAAACCAAGGTCCCAGAAATAGTGTTAAGAGTATATTGAGCTACTTTATCTAGTATGGCTAGTACAAAGCTTGGTAAACAGAAGGCTTTCAATAAATGCTTCTTAAAATCTTGGCTCTCTTGGTATTCCATCAGTCACATGCACACAAACACAGTGTCAGTGTAAGGCCTTCTGACCTTGAATCTTTCACTTAAAAGTGTGAAGCCATGGGTATGGGGAGTTCGTAGACATTCTTATTTGGCTCTGGCTCCAGACCTCAAAGCTGAAACAGACCTACTGCTACACAGAAGGACTCATGCCCTGAACTTAGAACTCATAATCCCCTGACTCTGCCTCATTTGTGCCAGTTTAGCCAACAAGTCTTTTGAACTTTTCTCAGTAGTCAGCCATATCTTACCTGGTTCTGGTCTCTAATGTACACAGAGAAAACTGTACAAGTCACTCTCAGTGGCTCCTTTCTGCTTTTTAAGAGTGTATTTTGGCTGTCTAGAACTAATGCTTTCCTGGGATTGGCAACTTAAAGCAACTCTGCTCCTTTCTTCTGGAATATAGAGGTTTTGATAGTCCACTGAACACTATACTGTATATGAACCCGAAGTCAGCTTAGTCTTTACCCAGCTCTGGGCTTCAGAGTGTGTGTTTTTTTATGAGGATATATTTCATGCTGTACGTTCTGGGAGAAGGTAAAATACTGAAGGACTGTAAGAGTTTTAACATTTTGATGTCCTGTGATACACTGTCTAGTTTTTCCAAGGTCTGTTGCTTGTTCTTAGCATTTTATATCATTCAGAGGACTTTGCTTCTCTCCACTACATGCTGACTTACCACAGCTGAAGCTTGGTATACCACCTACAGCAATACCCTTTTCCATCACTCTGGAACCAGGCTTCATGTCAGATAGAGCTGTGGAGCCAGGAGGCTCTTGGGCCCTGGGGTAGGTAAACTTTTTGCAGGTAGTTGATAGATGAGGGTTGAGAAAGGTCAAAGATAGATAGGGCTGTACTTTATATGGATCTAGTTGACAGTCCATGACTACTGATCAACAAAAACAGAGTTCGTGTTAGGATAGGCTCTGGTTTTTGAGAATGAGGGTGTCCCCTCAGGCATCTGCAGCCCCACTGGCCCTTTGTGTTTCATCACTCAGAGGCAGGAGGTGGTGATAGTCTTATTCCACAGACTCATTGATGCAGATCAGCTGAACTAAGGCACTGGAGCAATTTTCCCTGAAAGGGCTGTTTCTCTTCCCAGGCTCTTCCTCTATTCTCATTCATCTTCTCTATGCCCTCCCTCTTAAGGCATCTGCTCAGCTGCAGCCATGGAGGATGATGGAGAACACAACGTTTTTGTTTATTTGTACGGTGTGGCCTTGGGGCCTTGCTAGGCGTCTTGTTTTGGATTTCTTCTACAGACAACTTCTGGTGTGGCCTCATGGCTGTACTAGTTCTGTGGCACTTTGATGAAGGACGTTGGCTCAAGTGAGTCCCAGCAGCAGAAGCTAGCTCAGGGGCCTCCAGGTTAATCTGTACTGGGCAAAGTGAATGGTGTCTTTGTCTGCACAGCAAAGGAAAGGGTGAACTACTGAGTGTTGATACTGGGCAGGAAGGTGCTGGAAGTTTACCTGAAGAGGGAAGTATGGACACTGACCCAGGACTGGGTCCTGATTAATATACTTAGTCAGCTGACTCTGAGCACGGCAGGATACATCTGTTGACAGCACTGGTTTTGAGAGGATCCTTCCGGTTTACACCTTGACAGCTAAGACTCTGTGCTACTGACACAGGTAACACATCTTGAGTTTCAGCCTCACCACCCTAGACTGACCCGTGATTTCTCTTTGTGTCTCCATTCCTTTTAGCTTTAACGTCTCCTAAACCGAGCTTGATGGGTCTGCCCAACACAACAGTACCTTCCCCTGGCCTCCCCACATCTGGATTACCAAATAAACCGTCCTCGGCATCGCTGAGCTCCCCGACCCCAGCGCAAGCCACCATGGTGATGTCCTCTCAGCAACCCCCGCAACCCCAGCAGCAGCAACAGCAACAGGTGCAGCAGCCTCCACTGCCGCCAGCAGCCCAGCCGTTACCCACTCCACAACTACCACCACAACAGCAACGCAAGGACAAAGACAGTGAGAAAGGAAAAGAGAAGGAAAAGGCACACCGAGGGAAAGGGGAACCCCTGCCTGTCCCTAAGAAGGAGAAAGGAGAGGCCCCGACAGCCGCTACAGCCACCATCTCAGCGCCACTGCCGGCCATGGAATACGCAGTGGACCCTGCTCAGCTGCAGGCCCTACAGGCAGCCTTGACTTCAGACCCTACAGCATTGCTCACGAGCCAGTTCCTTCCTTACTTTGTACCAGGCTTTTCTCCTTACTACGCTCCCCAGATCCCTGGTGCCCTGCAGAGCGGGTACCTGCAGCCTATGTACGGCATGGAAGGCCTGTTCCCGTACAGCCCTGCACTGTCGCAGGCCCTGATGGGGCTGTCTCCAGGCTCACTACTGCAGCAGTACCAGCAATACCAGCAAAGTCTGCAGGAGGCAATCCAGCAGCAGCAGCAGCGGCAAATGCAGCAGCAGCAGCAGCAAAAAGTGCAGCAGCAGCAGCAGCAGCCCAAAGCAAGCCAAACCCCAGTCCCCCAGGGGGCTACTTCCCCAGACAAAGACCCTGCCAAAGAATCCCCCAAACCAGAAGAGCAGAAAAATGCCCCCCGTGAGGTGTCCCCCCTCCTGCCGAAACCCCCAGAAGAGCCAGAAGCAGAAAGCAAAAGTGCGGACTCCCTCTATGACCCCTTCATTGTTCCAAAGGTGCAGTACAAGTTGGTCTGCCGCAAGTGCCAAGCGGGCTTCGGCGATGAGGAGGCGGCGAGGAGCCACCTGCAGTCCCTCTGCTTCTTCGGCCAGTCAGTGGTGAACCTGCAAGAGATGGTGCTTCACGTCCCCACCGGCGGCGGCGGCGGTGGCGGCGGCGGCGGCGGCGGCGGCGGCGGCGGCGGCGGCGGCGGCGGCGGCGGCGGCGGCGGCGGCGGCGGCGGCGGCGGCGGCGGCGGCGGCGGCGGCGGCGGCGGCAGCGGCTGCAGCTCGTACCACTGCCTGGCGTGCGAGAGCGCGCTGTGTGGGGAGGAAGCTCTGAGTCAACATCTCGAGTCGGCCTTGCACAAACACAGAACAATCACGAGAGCAGCAAGAAACGCCAAAGAGCACCCTAGTTTATTACCTCACTCTGCCTGCTTCCCCGATCCTAGCACCGCATCTACCTCGCAGTCTGCCGCTCACTCAAACGACAGCCCCCCTCCCCCGCCGGCCCCGCCCTCCGTGCCCCCCCACGCCTCCAGGAAGTCTTGGCCGCCCTCGGGCTCCCGGGCCTCGAAGCCCGCTCCTTTTCCTCCTCTCTCCTCATCTTCAACGGTTACCTCAAGTTCATGCAGCACCTCAGGGGTTCAGCCCTCGATGCCAACAGACGACTATTCGGAGGAGTCTGACACGGATCTCAGCCAAAAGTCCGACGGACCGGCGAGCCCGGTGGAGGGTCCCAAAGACCCCAGCTGCCCCAAGGACAGTGGTCTGACCAGTGTAGGGACGGACACCTTCAGATTGTAAGCTTTGAAGATGAACACTCACAGACAAATGAATTTAAATAAAAAATTAATAACAAACCAATTTCAAGAATAGACTAACTGCAATTCCAAAGCTTCTAACCAAAAAAACAAAAAAACAAAAAAAACAAAAAAAAAAAGGAAAAAAAAAAAGCGTGGGTTGTTTTCCCATATACCTATCTATGCCGGTGATTTTACATTGTCTTTTTTTTTTTCTTTTAATATTAAAAAAGAGGGGGAAAAAAAAAAACAAAAACCCTAACCCTGTTACATTGTATCCTTTTAAAGGTACTATTGGTCTGGGAAACAGAAGTCCACAGGGCCTCCCTAAAGTCGTTGGAGCTTAAACCCCTTGTATATTTGCCCCTTTTCAATAAATGCCCCACCTTGATAGCACAGAGGAGCCCGGCACGCACTGTATGGGAAAGCACTCCACCTTATTACAGTTCTAAATTTCTTGCTGTCTTAGCATTCAAATACCAATGGCTAAAAGAAAAAGAGAAACGTAATGTCTTTTTATTCTCAGGTCAATCGCTCACACTTTGTTCTGTTTTCAGAATCATTGTTTTATATATATTATTTTTTCCTGGGTTTTTTTTTTTTTTTTTTTTTTTTTTTTGGTTCCAGAAGATTTTGTTTTGTTAATTTTAAAAAAAGGGCAAAAAGTATTCGAGAAAAACAATGTGAACTGCTTTAGCTTTCTGGGGATTTTTAAGAATAGCTTCTCTGCTGAAGCCAGTTTCAAGGGGAAGAGTTAAACACTCCCACTTTCAGAAAGAAAAAACCCCACACACAAAGAGTGTTGAGGACTTGTAGCTTAAAAAAATAAGTTTTAAAAACTGACTTTCTATATTTATGATAGGTATGACCATTTTTGGTGTTGAGTAGACTGTTGAATTGGAAATGAACTGAAGCAGTATGGTAGACGTAAAGGGAAATCAACCCTTCTGTGTACATTTAGCTGTTTGTATGGTCCAGCTGACAGCTCATTGGCTGTGTCTTCATCCTAGCAGATAGATTGCAGTCCGTTGATTTGCCTAAGCTTCTCTCCCATTCCTTTAATTCCACTCTGCTTCTTCCTCCAAACTCCTGTCCTCTAGTCTCCCACTTAAGGTAGCTGCCTTGGTTTCTTGAAGGGTAGCTACAGAATTATTTTATAAAAGTAAAAAAAGAATTTCAAAGGATTCTAGGGGTCATTAGGATCCTCACAGATTGTTCTTGGTTGGGGAGTCAGACTTTTTAGAGGCATGTAATTCTAGTCTCCTATGTCTGGTAGCCTTGTGTATTTGCTTTTTACTTATTCTTCCTTTGATTTTTCTTTGTGCCCTCTCTCTCTTCCTCTCCTTGTCCCGTGGATTCTTCAATATTCTTTTCCAGAACAAAAGCATTTGTTTAAGTATGTGTAATTGGGGTTGTGTGCTTTTCTTTCTAAAAAAGTTTTTGGCTAGAGATTTTGTTTTTGTGTTTGTGTCTTTTCTTTCCTCTTTCAGAAGAAGAAATGTCATGCTTTAAATAAAATCCAAAGACACACCCTTTCACTGCTCATGTAGAAAAAAAAGGGAAAGGGTTCTTGTTACTTGAGAATTTGTTTCTGATTTATACAAACACTTAGTTTAATAAAAGAAAGAGTAAAAGGAAAGATTTCCCAGGTTATTATGTGCTTCTTCTGTAAGCAGAGGGGCAACTGTTAATGACAATTCCAGATACCAAAAGACGCATTTTTACTTCAAAGTTTTGTCCTTGTGTTAGGCAGTCTGAGTGGGTGAGTGATCCAGAGTGCAGCCAACAGAGAAGCAGACAGCAGTGTACAGAAGCAAGAGAGGAAATGCGTGTGTGCTGAGCACTTGTGTTTGTTTTGTTAATGCGCATATTCCTGTAACACAATGCAACACACACCCTTTGTCATCTTAAAAACAGTGAACTTTGAAAGAAAAACTTTGTGCTGCTAAAATATAGGTTTTGAAGACAAATAGATGCTTTGCTGTTTCACGTTCATAGCCAAATATCAACAGATATAATCTCCCTTGCCCCCAAGTATGAAGTCCTTCTTTCTTCCTTCATTCTCTTCCTTCTGTTTCAAAAGGGAACTTTGAAGACTGTGAATACAGGTTCCATTGGCCACCTTTGGGCTTCTTTCCCCAGTGCTGAAGCCACTTACTGACTTTGCAAAAGACTGGAGCATTCCAAGATCTGAAAATGGATTTCTTTTTTCTTTTTCTTTCTTTTTTTTTTTTTTCTTTTTTAGCCGGGACTATTTTTATGAATTTGTTTTAGTTGATGAAAGAGTAGATCCTGAACTGTTGTACATATTTCTAACTAGGCTGATGCACAGTGCAAATTTCTTTTTAATTTTTTAAAAGTAGAAATACTAAAAACACCATCCTAACTATTCATATCAGTATCCAGTTGTAGCATAAGGTGTCAGAGACAAGTACGCAAAACATTTACTGTTTTAAATAGCTATTTCCTTTTAACGAGAATTCTTGTATTTCTCCTTGTGTTTTGAGATGAACATTTTTAAATTTTAAAGTTGTACAGTTTTTTGTTTCCCATTATTTTATCTTGTTTGTAACTCTATGAAATATATATATATATATTTTTTGCCATTTAACTGTTGTATGTTACTCTGTGTCTGTATCATATAGAAAAATGTTTTTGTTTTTGGTTCTCTGTGTGATACCAGTTAACAATTTAACACTAGCTTTTCCTGTCAAGTTCTTCTAGGTCTTCTCTGAAAACTTTTAAAAAACGATACTGCTTGGTAATAGTGCAATTTCTATCCTCCCATCCCCCACCTTCAAGTTCCTTTGTAATTTTGCCACCCCTCCCCCAATGGTTTTGGGTTGTTTTGTTTTGAGCTACTACCATCCTTCCTCTGTGAGGCAGTGACTGTCAGTGTTCCCACTGTGCCATGCCTTGACCTGTGGGTGTGTTGGTAACAATAAGGTGGTTGGGTAGGTTGGCTAAGCGTGCTTCTGCCCACCAGTATTCCTCAAAGGAATGCTGTGATTGCTTCAACCCCGAGAGGGTTGCAGACTGAATGCTTTCCTCTACCACCCATATACTTGTCCATTCAAAGAAATTCTCAGCACTAACCTAGAAATAGCAAAGCAGTCAGTGGTGGTGAATATTAGTAAACAAACAAGAGCTGGTCCTGTATCGTTGGACTCACAGTGGCTGCGAGCTGTAGCACTGCAGAGCATGAGTTTCCTACAGTGCTCAACTGTCTAGACCATTCACATGCCGGGAATTTACTCCTGTCTGCTCTTGTGATAGCTAGCTAGTCGAGTAGACCGGCTCAACTCACTTTTTAAATTAGTTCTTAACGTCTATTGGCACTTCATTTTTTGGTTGTTGGCAGGAAGTTTTCCCCCTCAGTTCCTCCCTGACGTGGGTAGATGCTAGGCACTGTTTTGTCACGGCACTAGGATACCCCTCAGAAGTGGAGTTACTTCATCCTTTCTCGATCTTTCCCACAAGAAACTTAAAGTAGAAAACAGACACACACACACACAAACACACACACACACACACACACACACAGAAAAGTTTAATGCATCTAGGAAGCTTTTTTTTTTTAATTAAAAGCTATTTTAAAAAGATGAATGTGGCCAAAGTTTTACACAATTGAAAATAAAGTAAAACAGGTGGCACATGTTTAAACCTGAGTTTATCAGGCATGGCAGGAAGTTGCAGGAGAGAGGCAGTGATCCAAGCCAGTGCACTTGATGTTCATGGACATATATTTTTTTTAAATAATAAATTAAAACATTTTAAATAGAAGCATAAAATTGAGTTGGTTGTTTGTTGGCGCTGAGATACTGCCCACTGTGAAACAAAGCTTTGACTAGTTTTTTGTTTTGTTTGTTTACTTTCTTCAGGGGAGGGGGGGCAAGTTTGGGTAGGAAAGAAAACAAATGAACGTGACCCTGAGCTAAAGAGGTATATGAACAGCCTTTGCAATGTACAAAAACAAACAAACAAAAAAAAAACAAAAAAACAAACAAAAATGAAAAAACAAAAAAAATAGAGCAAGTGAAACCAAAAATGATGTTCTTGGTGTTTTTCTATAATGTAGTCTTGTTAGCTTTTTTGTTACTGTAACAATGCTGATCTCGAACTGTACCAAAATACATGGAGACTAACAAACAGAACCACATGGAACTCTCAAACTGAAAAAGAAATTTGTCACAAAAACTTTGTTGTCATAGTTAAGTTGATTGTAGATGGTAATTGAATATACTCCTTTGAAAATATTTCATCAAGTATGTTTCCTGCTCATTGTGATACATTAAAAAAATATGAGCAAAATTCTTGTCTCTGTTACCAGATTTTGTGTGCTAGTGAGTATGCAAGAAAGAGACGCTGACCTCTGGTAAAGTGTAAATTTCAACAATGTCTTGAAGTTGTATGTGCAGGGCATATTTGCTCCAAGATAAGGAGGTATGCAAACACTCTGATGTTTCTAGGTACCAGTGTGTCTCCTTATCTTTTTGCATCTCTGGCAGAAGTTTGAGCCAGAATCCTGATTAGCCAGCCTGACATTTTGGAGAGGTCTTGTTCGTCTTGTTCCAAACCTCCCCAAAAGTAGCTAAGTTTTTAATTCAAATACTCGTGTGAAAAATTTAGATGCCTTGTTTTAGATACCTCAAGCAAAGAAGTTTTATTGATTTTCCAGGAGAGAGGTAGGTTCAACTTTTCTGAAATGGGAATTGGATCTAGTAGGTTTTGGCAGAAGGAAACAAATGGTAAGTTGAATTAAGTGGATGACTGACTGTTTACTTGCCCGAGCAAAGGACTTTCCTAAGCTTCTGCTAGGACAGGATTTGAGATAGGAATGCAGAAGAGCAGAGCATCAGTAATTCCTACATGTAAGAGACACTCTAAGTCCTCTTACAGTGGAAAATGCAATTCATTAATGAGGAGTATATCCATGATTGGGCCCAAAAGCCTTTCATTCATCTCTATTAGCCATAGCTAATAAACAATTTGGAGAACTCTAGCAGCTGGACTCGATGGCATTGGAGGCTGGCTGTGCCCTTGCAAGGCCTACAGTATCTGCCCTTGGTCAAGAGAGACCTTTTCTTTACCAGGAGTTAAGTTACGAGACCCTTTGCTCTTGACTCAGACAGCTACTATCAAGCCAGCCCTTTTTCTTGGTTTGTGCAGCAGGTATTGGAGAGACAGAAGTGACCCTATTAATTTGAAATCTCATAGAAGCCTGCAACTGCTACTTGTACTCAGAGAGGAAAGTTGCTTCTGTGGCCAGTGTTTGAACCTCTGTATCAAATACGTACAGCCACTGTCCCTAACAAAACCCATATCTTTTCCCTGGCATTGGACCTTCCTTTGGGCATTCCTGAAGCAGATGGCTTCTGTCTCAGGATGTACTCTCTTTTTTTTTTTATTTTTTATTTTATGTGTATGAGTGTATTGTCTACATGTATATGAGTGCACCTGTGTTGTGCAAAGCCACGGAGATCAGAAGAGGGCTTCAGATTCCCCTGGAACTGGAGTTAAGGATGGTTTGTAGCTGCCATGTGGGTGCTGGGAATCGAACCTGAGTCCTCTGAAAGAGCAGTCAGTGCTCTTAACTGCTGAGCCATCTCTCCAGCCCCGGAATGTACTCTTAGTACATAGTCATGTTGCTGATCTTCCCACCCCTTGAAAACGTATGGTATAAGAACTGCTCAGAACCAAAGCCACACCTCCTTTCTATGGCACAGAATCTGGTGAGATCACCTTGAGTTGTTTTAAATGAAATCTGCTTTGCAGAGACTACAAATTCTTCCACAGATAAATTTTTATCAGAAAATAAGATAAAACCTTACTCGTGGCTTAGCCTTTTCTAATCCCATAATCTCTTAGCGCCTAAATTACATTGAAAGAGTTGGTTGGGCAAGAGACCTGAAACTTTCTGATCTAGGAAAGGCTTTTTTACCCACTCAAGGGGTAAGTGGTCTTCCAACCTGTCTTCAATCTAAAGAACATGTGGATATTAATATCCTTGGAATTAATACTCCCCCCCCATTCCCCATTGAAAATGTGAAATGGCATCATCTTAAAATGGTGTGTGTTAGGTAGCTGTTTCTAATTTTGCTTTAAAGAAATGTCTGTGGTACCTAGCCCAGGCTAATGACCTTCTGAATCTCACTTTAACAAGTTTAGAATTTAGGTTGTAAGAGCACAAGCAGTTTAGGAGTCAAGTTGAAGGATGAGAAGTTTGCACCTGCTGCTCAGCAGCCATCATTATGGCAGGACAGGTGTGTTCATTCAATCTCCACGTTATTGCTGGGGGTGGACCAGCCAAAGGTCTGGCAAAACTTGCAAAGAAATTAGTGTTCTTAGGACCATTAAAATAGAGATTGTATTCCATTATTCTTCACCTCATGATGAAGGTAGGAATTTCCCTTCACTCTTTATATATATATATATATATATATATGAGAGAGAGAGAGAGATAGATGATAGATAGATGATTGATAGATGATAGATGATTAGATAGATAGATGGATGGATGGATGGATGATAGATAAATTAGAGGTAGAGATAGAGATGGGGGAGTTTAACTAGCAGCATCTGGTTTTAAGATACCTTAGTTAGCTTGGTTTCCTCTGAATCTGTCTTGACTTTTTAAGTGACAGGCAACAAAAATTTGCTTTTACTCCCTCATTTCACATCCTATGATTAAAAAAAAATGGGCAATGAGGCTTTTATAATCTGTAACTCTAGAGTTCTTTATTAACATGAGAACAAAGGCCTTCAGATGAAGCATGTTTCTCTTGGGTCAAGATCCCTTGGCCTAAGAAATGCCTATGAAGAAGGGCGCATGAGAGAGACCAGCTTCCGTGACCACTCATCCTCTAATGCTCACTCTGTGCACTCAATCTTCCTGGACTTCTTAATGTCAGTCAACTACTCTTGCCTAGTTCCCTTATACTTCACTGTTCACCTTCTTGTATGGCATTTAAAAATATTTTGTTAAATCACACTTTCGTTTTCTTGCGTGCTGGGGATTAAACCCAGGGCCTTGTACATCATAGGAAAGTGCCCTACCACTAGGCTACACAGCCATCCCCAGATTACACACTTCTTTGCAAAGGCGCTAGCCATGTGTGAAACCTTTGGTGTGCCTTCTTCCTATCACACAATTCCCTGAGACACTAGAGAACAGTAGTGGGTGAATGTGTGAGCTTGTGTCAGGTCCTTAGGTCAAATTCTGGCTTTGCCACAGTAACCTTGATTGAACTGGTTATCCCCACCATAAACTGGAGAGTAAAAGCACCTGCCTCATAGTGATGACAGTGCTGCCTGGTACATTCTAGGTACTAAACTACATGTATGTGCTTCAACTGTTGCTCTATTACTACCAGTATTAACGGTTCCCATCTTTCTGTGAATCCCTTGGGACTGCAGTTTTCTAACTCTTGCTTCACTTCTCAGAGGGTTTGGAAACAGTGCCATCAAGTCTGTGCCGTATGCTGAGTTCTGATATTTGCCTGCCTGTCTCTACATCAGATAAGCAGAGACCTTTAGCAGGCTTCTGCTCATGAGTTTGTGCAGTAGTTCAGTAGAGTGTTTGGGTTGGGTTTCACTGTTCATTGACCAGCCTCTAGTGATGAATTTGATCACGAAGAAAGGATGGCTTGGAGTTTGTCTTGGTTTGCCAGAGGAGATGTATGTCTGCTTCATTGTGCTTTAAAGGGTTGAGCAGCTCAATGGAAAGATCACGGTTAGAGGAGAAGGAGTAAGTTGTGACCGTTTTCCGGTTGCCTATTTTGAAATGGTTCTGATGCACAAGTTCAGAGCTTTAGAATTGGAAATAAGGCTGTGAGAGTGAGTGAACTGTAGGTGAAATGGGGATATAAGCACCAGAATATGCAAAGGAGCTCTCTTCCTCTAAACACAGGAAGAAAGTTCTATGATTCTAGCACACTGAAAAACACGGAGAAGATGCATGGGAAAGGAGGGGTAAAATTAAATCAGCACAGAGAGAGGGCTTGAGTACAGCATTTCCATGACAGCCTCTGCATATATTATCTCATCAATGAGACAGGCTTTAGCAGCCTGTGGTCCTGTCTGCAACTACATCTATTTTGTCTTTCTTTAACTGAAACAATGATGAACTTGGCAATAAAGTTGCTGGTATTGGTATCCAAGGGCTAGTAAAAGCTATGGAAAATGCTGGTGGGAGATTCTCCTTTTCTCTGAGGATAAAAATCCATCCATGTCACTCTATCATGCTGTGGTGGATAGGGTTCTTCTTGCAGGGTGTTTTCTCCTGGTTCTAACCCTGAAACTGAATACTTACAAAAACATGATTTGCATTTAGCCTAATTTTTTTCTTTCAAAACTTTAAAACTGCTGTTCCCCTAGAACCTTGCAATATTTCCAATAACTTATTTGATGTCACCCCTATTTTTATGTATTTTTACTTGTTTACACTTCTCCCCTTTCATCACATCACAGTTTCATTATGATGTGCCCTCATGCACATTTAGTCATGTTTCTTGGCTTGTAGTTTGCTTTTTAAAAAATATTTTTTTTATTTATTTATTTTATTGTATGTGTATGTGTGTATTGCCTGCATGTAGGTAAGTGCACCCGTGTCCTGCAATGCCCACAGAAGACAGAAGAGGCTGTCGGATTCCCCTGGAACTGGAGTTACAGACAGTTGTTAGCTGCCATGTGGCTGGGATTCGAACCTGGGTCTTCTGCAAGAACGGTCAGTGTTCTTAACCACTGAGCCATCTCTCCATCCCCGGTTTGCTGACTTTTTAAAAAATCTTTTATTATTTTTATTTTATGTGTATGTGTGTTTTGCCTGCATGTAAGTGCACCCATGTTGTGCAGTGCCCACAGAGGTCAGAAGAAGGCATCAGATCCCCTGGAAGTGGAGTTACAGATGGTTGTTAACTGCCATGTGGGTGTGGGGAAACAAATCCAGTCCTCTGCAAGAGCACTCAGTGCTCTTAACTCCTGAGCCATCTCCCCAGCCCCTTGTTGATGTCTTAGATCTGTAGGATATGACATTTTGTCACAGAAGGCACATTTTCAGAAATTTTCTTCAAAACTGCTTTCTTTCCCCTGCCCTGATTATTGTAGGTATTCATACACTGAGGTTGTTAACTCATAGCTTGCTGATATTCTGGGTTTTCCATTTGTTTGGGTGGTTTTATTTATTTTTATTCTTTTCCCTGTGGTTTATTTTGAACTGTATCTAATTCTGTCTCTTTAAGTTCACCCATCTTTTCTTCTCATCTGCATTTAATCCTAAACAGTGTGTTTTTCATCTCTGACATTAGTCATCTTTGAGAGTTTAGTGTTTGACTTAACTTGTGAACATGAACCAGTCACTCCTACATGTACTCCCAGCATGTGGATCACTGTTAAGTTTGAGGGAGGCTGAGGCAGGAGGATCACTCTAAGTTCAAGATCAGACTGAGGTATAGTGTGAGACTCTATTTCAGGAGAAACAAAACAAAACAAACAAACAAACAAAAAACAGTTAACAGCAACACAGATCCATTTTACCATTATCGATACTCTGCTGAATTTTCTATCTATAAATTCTGGTTTGATTATTCTTATTACAGGCTATGTTTTCTGGCCTCTTCACATGCCCACTAATCGTTCTTTCGATCCCAGACACCGTGGATTTTACCCTGTTGGGTACTGAATATTTTTGTTTTCTCATAAATTTCCTTCGGCTTCTTTTCTGGAATACACTTAAGGTAGTCAGATCCCTGAAGGTCTTCTTAAGCTTTGTAGAGCAGGGCTGGTGTTCTAGGTGGTCAAGTTGCCTTCTCCTGAAGAGTAGTTCTTTTGAGAACTCTACTAGGCATCTGAAGAGCTCATCCCTACAATGAGCACTTGCCACACAGCCTCTTATCCTTCTGCAAATTCTTTTCAGGGTCTCAAATAGTTTCCTCACATGCACACACTCAACAGTGCTTTTCTGAATATTTGTGTGGGACCCTATAAATATCTCAAGAATTTTCTCTCTGATACTTGCTTGTGTCTTGCTTAGGTCCCTGAGATTCATCTTTACTTCCTCAACTGAGGGGTCTGCTGGGCCTCACTTAGGTCTCTTACCCTGTGTTGTGGTGTGGCAGTAAAGCATAATAATTGAAAGGCTCACTTCTCATCTTTCAGGGACCACTGTCCTTTCTGATATGGTACCTAGTGCTTTGAAAGCCTTTCTTCCATATATTTTTTCCTGTATTTTTATTTGTTTCAGATGATTTTTATTACTCTATCTCAGCTGGAAACAGAAGTCAAATTTATTGTTTAAATATATATGTCAAGAGTCCCATAGACTTTTCAAAGTACTGCCAACACTTATGAAGGTTGCAATTAACACAGGAGCCTGGTCCCAGAATATGTCTCAAAACATGAGCTTTTAAGACTACAGCTAATGCACCTATATGTTTACTCACAATGATCAGAGGCAGAAGAAAATAGGTAAATGAATGAATTAGTCCAGCTGCCTTTCTGCCTGACACAGAGCCACATAGAGGGAAAACCACTTCTTAGGTTTTGAAGTTATAAGCCAGCCTGTAGAAGGCTGTGGAACAGTGTTTTAGCTCTTCCCCCCTCAATTAAAATATTTTTCTATTCAAAAACCTATTCAAGCCTTTTTATTTAAATGATTTCATTTCACTGTCTTTCTTCATGAAGATGGATTTTTTTTTTTTTTTTTTTTTGGCTAACTTAGGTGGCTTAAGGAAATCCACTGATTTTAAAATGTGGCTATCTGAGACAACATCACTGAACTAAGTAATAAAACAGAATAACAACTCAGGTCTGAACAGATATAGTCATTTATACTAAACCTTAAACCTAAATTATGTAATTTGATGGTTTTTGTTTTTGTTTTTTGTTTTTTGTTTTTTTTTTTTTTTTTTTTTTTTTGGTCTTTTTGAGACAGAGTCTCCCTGTACCCCAGCTGGCCTAGAACTCATCATGTAAACCAGGCTTGCTTTGAACTCACAGAGATCTGCCTGCCTCTGCTTCCTGAGTGCTGGGACTAAAGGTGTATGCTACCATGCCCACCTTTTAAATTGTGTAATTTGATTGTATGTTTATTTTAGGTGAACTTGGTTCCCAACTACATTGGCAAGAAGAGGATCCAGATGAATTTGAAAGTAGGGAAACCCTAAAACAGCCAACTAGTACTAATGTGAGCTGAGGTAGTGAAAATGGCTAAATATGGGAGAGGCTTCACATGTTCTGATCATAGAGCTGGAGAGGTGGAGAGCAAGGCAAGGGTCTCCAGGAAAGGGAATGTAAAAGGCAGGAAAGCTGCAACTGAAGTTGCCTTTTCAGGATAAAATGCCAGAAGAAAAATTTCAAGTAAGAAAATTTAAATTGAGCAAGACAGGGATAATAGAGACCAGTAAAGGAAACAGGAACATGTGTTATCTCAGATAAACTGGAGGAGAAAAGACCAAGAACTCTCAGTGCATAAGACTGTATTTTTGAAGACTTCATGCAAGGAACGTGAAACCAAGTAGGATCCCTGGAGTCATCAATTTTAAAAAGCTATCCCAACTCATCCATTCTTCCTTAAAGTTTAGGGAAACTGTTTTCATGAGAAAATTATCAACAAGAAAGGATTGTGGTCAAATTCCGCTAAAAATATTTTAAAATTATAAAGATGGGCTGGTGAAACAGTTCAGAAGGTAAAGGTGCTCACCGCCAAGCCTGACATCCCTGGAACACACAGTGGAAGAAGAAACACTTGAGGGTTGTCCTCTGATTTCCACTTGTGTGCAGTGGCACCCCCCCCCCATATATAAATAAATGTACAAGAATTGTAAAGAACAAAATAATACTCCTGGGGAAAACAAGTAAAATGACATTCTTATAATATAGATAAGTGTGTTTTATACCCTAGTAGTTCAAAAGGAAAACAAAACTATGTAAGGAAACAGCATTTGCTGGT
>NW_008340065.1:1304110-1360536 GCF_000622305.1 Nannospalax galili
TACAGTTGAAATTAGCTGAACTCTAAAAGAGAGCAAACCCTTGAAAAAAGAAAGGACTTGGGGGTGTCTGACTTTTTGCAGAGCATAGGAAAGAGCACGGGAGAAAAAACCACCATAAAACCACTGAAGAGAAAATAAACAGGGGCTAGGGAAATAGCTCAGTCAGTAAAATGCTTGCCTTGCAAATATGAGAACCTGTGTTGAATCCTCAGAATCCACACAAAAAAAGCCAGGCATGGTGGCACACACACTTGTAATCTCAAGCTGAGGAAGTAGGGAATGGTAGATCCTTGAAACCTGATCAGCCAGTCTAGTCTACTTGGAGAGCTTCAGGCCAGTAAATGTAGATGATACCTGAGGAATGATCCTAGTGTTGACTTCTGGCCTCCAAACACAAGTGCATAGGGAGGAACAGAAGACCACTAAGGCCAAATACCCAGACAAGGGAGAGTTTGCTTGCATGTCAAGAAAGTATGAGAAGCCTGAGAAAGCCCCACCTCCAAGTTCAAGGTATATATAGCCAGCCTAAAATTGAGGCTGAACCCAGACAGCACAGAACCCCTCCTTACTTCCACCATGAGCTTAGCATACAAAATATTGTTCCTAATCTGGAACAGATGCCCACAGGTAAAGCATTTGAAGTCTGTGGGTAACTGAAGTCAACTACTCAACCCATAAGAGAGAAAAGACATGTCCACTTCTAGGCATATGAGCTGTCTGCTTTCCTTCCTCTACTCGTCTATACACAGTGTCACACACACACACAGAAAGAAGCAACAAATGTTATTACATATGGAAAACTATAACATCATTTAAGAAGCCACCGTAACTAATCAAGTCTCTGGATGCAACTATCAATTCTCCGGGTGCCAGGGGCTGAATTGTTCCCCATAAAACTCATATGTTAAAGACACAATGTGATTACACTTGGGGCAAATGTCTTTAAAGAGATAAAAGTGAATGACATCATTTGGTGGACCTTAATCCAATGTGATTTACATAAAAAGTAGATTAGGATATAGACACCCATAGAGGGGAGGCCACCTACAACCAAGGAGGAAAACAATCCCAAACATCAACTCCTCCCACTACCCTGCTGCCATCTTGATCTTAGACTTTGGGTTTCCAGAATGTCAAAGAAAGAAACTTGGGTTGTTTATTCCCCTATTCTGGGACACTTGTTTCAGTAGTCTTGGCAATCAAATCTAGGAGGCATATAGAAAAGAGAATAATGCATTAGACCAACAGACAAAAAGTATACTTTAGGAAACTCTAGATTAAACAAACAGATATAAGCAGAATAAATGAGTTGAAAGGGTAAAAAACCCTATACACTGAAAGATAACTAAGAACCATAATGAAAAATTAAGGTAATATAATGTATTTAGATCTTGATGCAAACTATAATATTTTTACAAGTTATAAAATATGAGATAATTAGGAATTTGGTGGCTATAAATAATAAGTTGTTATACAATTTTAAAAAAATTTTAGGAAGTAATCATCATTAAGGGAAAGAGGGCATGCAAATTTAAATCCAGGATGGCCTACAAATCAGGATTCTAACAGGAAATACCCTACATAATAAGCTAGGACCACCAAAAGCTACACTCTTTAGGTTGGGATAATCTATAAATAGAACAAGCCTCTTGTAGACTTATAGTCTGGGTTCAAAATCACTAGAAAATGGGGCTACAGACATGGCTCAGCAGTTAAGAATGCTTGCTGCTCTTCCAGAGGACCTGAGGACCGGGGGAGTTTGCAAGTTTCAAATAGTACTCCGCTCACAAAGCTACTCATGAACATAAGGAAATCAGACTATGTGAATGAGAAACAAGAATATAAGCAGGACTCACTGATAATATATAATGAAATTATTGAAAACAGATCATGAAGCAACTATGCTGGAAAGAAAAGCTTGAGGAGATAATTCACTGCATATAAAAGTCACATAAAGATAAAATAGAGTAACTGGGGGCTGGAGAGGTGGCTCAGTGGTTAAGAGCACTGGCTGCTCTTGAGGACCTGGATTTGATTCCCAGCATCACATAGCAGCTAACAACACAACTCAGTTCCAGGGGATCCAACCTCCTCTTCTGACTTCCACGGGCATTGTATGACATGGGTGCACTTACATACATGCAGGCAATACACTCATACACATAAAATAAAAATAATAAATAAAATGCAAAAAAAGTAACTGATTAAGGATCAGCTGGTTAGTTTAATAACAGATTAGACATTACTGAATAATTAGTGAATTATAAACATTAATTTACAATGCAGACTGGAAAGAAAAAATATAAGTGACAGTATAAGAAATATAAAACATATAGTGAGAAAATATGATACATATCCAGTCAGTGTTCCATAAGGAGAAGAGAAACACAATCTTGATGATGATGTATTTGAAGGAGTAACAGTTGAGAATTTTCTAGAAGTAATGAAACACAAATTCTGACATTCAAAAATCCAATGAGAAGCAAAGGAAAATTAAAAAAAGAACCTCACATAACTTGTAAAAGTGAAGAAAAGTATAGCCACAATAGGTACAGAAAGCAGACTTGTTATCCTCAAAGGAGCAGCCTTTAGACAGTTAAGCGATTATGCCAACAACAGAAGACAGCATGATGATGTCTCCTACCTGCTGGAAGAAAATAACCATCATACTAACATAAAACCTTTATCTAGGCAAAGTATAGCTTTATAATGAAGGAAACATAAGATATTTAAATAAGCTACAACAGTTTGCTGTCTGTAGAATGATTAAAGTATATATTATAGTTAGGAGGAAAATATTCCTGGAGACAAAATCTGATACAACATGCCATGAGAAGCTAGATAATGCTGAAATTAGACAAATCTAAATAAATGCTGGTGGCATAAAATAATCACAGTTGTGTAATCTTAAAAACTTAAAATATGCATTAGAAGTCAAGTTAGGATAGGATAAATGGAGTTCAGATTTCCTGAAGTTTTTGTCTTGTTCAAGAAACCAGTAGTGAGCAGACCTCATGAGACTGCCTGATCTGGTCTCTTCCTGGTATAGGGGCTGAGAACTCAGCAGACATCCTGAGAGCACCTGGATCCAGCCTCCACATGGTGGTGAGCTTCCCCAAAGCTTCCTCAAATTGAGCCATACCCAACTCCCTAACTGGGATTATGTGAGGCCCCTCCCTTGGCCCCAGGGGTAAACCTACCCTACTGTAGGGCAGAGACTTTAGTAGATGGGCCTGAGAGTGCCTGATCTGGCCTCTGCCTGGTGTAGGGGCTAAGAACTCAGCAGACTGCCTGAGCATGCCAAAATCCAGCCTTCCCTTAGCAAACTTCCCAAATTGTGCTCTGAGTACCCACTACTAGGGGTCCAACCATTAGAAGGAAGCCTGAGTGTACCTGACTGGAACCTGACTTGGACCTTGAGCTCCTACATAGCTTATCTGAAGCCATCGGTTCCCTACAAAATAAAATCTGTCAGAAGGTGAAACCTAGACCAAGCAGCTTTACAAATCCAATAAGAAAACAACCAAGGCACACCAATAATACAAACAGAAGCAAACTTCAACTCAACAAAAGAAGGCTTGAGTTCATACCAGAATCACAAACAATAAATCCACATGCCAAAATCACAATGGAAAAAGAATAATATGGGAAACCAAAACAGGATGTTCCCACCAAACCTTCCACTTCTGTAAAAGAGTTCTGCAAGGAGAACCCCCTAGAGATAACCCAGGACACAGAATTTAAAAGAACAATCATAAACCTGATGAAGGAATTCAACGAAATCAAAGAACTAGAAGAAGATAGGGATAAACTTCTGACTGAATTCACAAGAGAGATAGAAACACTGAAGAAAACTCAGGGTAAAACTCAATAAGCCAATTTGAAACAACAGGAGAAAGCCTCACCACTAGAATGAATGAAATGGAAAACAGAATATCAACACTAGATGATAAAATTGAAGAACTGGACTGCTCAAGCAAAGATTATGAAAAAAATGTAAAAACACAGGAATGGAATATACAGGAGATGTGGGACACCATGAAAAGACCAAATCTACATATCATAGGCATAGAGGAAGGAGAAGAATTTCAGGTTAATGATATTGACCAGGTCTTAAACAGGATTATAGAAGAGAATTTCCAAAAATTCCCATCTGACCTTTAAGGACAGGCACTATCTTAAGGTGAAAGGATGGAAAAGATTATTTCAAGCAAATGGCACTAAGAAACAAGCAGGGGTTGCAATTGTAATATCTGACAAAATAGACTTCAAACTAAAACCAATCAGAAGAAAGAGGGTCACTTCGTTCCAATAAAGAAACAATTAACCAAGAAGATACTACAATCATGAACATATATGCATCATACTCTGGTGCACCCAAATTCATAAAACAACATTACAGGACTTTAAGACACAGATTAACCCAAACTCAGTAGTAGCAGGGGACTTCAAATACCCCATTGTCTCCATTAACCAGGTCAAATGGACAAAGAACAAACAGAAAGATATCTGAATTACATGATACCATACATCAAATGGACCTAACAGACATCTTCATTCCACCCAAGCACCAAAGAATACACTTTCTATTCAGCACCCCATGAAAATTTCTCAAAAACTGACCACATAACTAGGCACAAAACAGGCCTCAACAAATACAAAAAAATTGAAATGATTCCATGTATTTTATCAGACCACAATGCAATAACACTTAAAATCAACACTGGAAGAAGCCCTAGTCACTACACAAACTCATGGAGATTAAACAATACACTCCTAATCATTAGTGTGTCAAAGGAGAAATTAAGAAGGAAATAAAAGAATTCCTGGAATTCAACAAAGAGGACAACACAACACAACAAAACATGTTGGACACTTAAAAAGCAGTCCTAAGAAGGAAGTTTATAGCTCTAAGTGCCTACATTAAAAAATCAAAAACAGCACAAATAAATGACTTAACATTGTAACTCAAGACTCTGGAAAGGCAAGAACAAATGAAACCCAAATACAGCAGAACAGAAGAAATAACAAAAATCAGGGCAGAAATTAATGAAATAGAAAGAAAACAATACAAAGAATCAACAAATCTAAGAGCTGGTTCTTTGAAAACCTAAACAAGATAGACAGACCCTTAGCCCAGTTAACCAAAATAAAGAGCAAATCCAAATCAACAAAATCAAGAGATGAAAGGGGAAACATCACAGCAGACACCCAAAAGATCCAGAACATTATAAGGGAATGAAAACTATACTCTATTAAATTTGAAAACCTAAAAGAAATGTATAGAAACACAAAGAACTAAAAGAAGACAGGGATAAACTTCTTTGGGAACCACCAAAGTTAAACCAAGAAGAGATCAACAGTTTAAACAGACCCATAACATATAAGGAAATCGAAACAATAATACAAAACCTCCTGACTAAAAAACCCCAGGCCCAGATGGATTTACAGTAGAATTCTATGAGTCATTTAAAGAAGATCTGCAACCAATACTACTTAAACTATTCAAAACAATAGAAACAGAGGAAGAACTCCCTAATTACTTCTATGAAGGCAGCATCACCCCAATACCCCAATACCCAAGACATAACCAAAAAAGAAAACTATAGACCCATATCCTTAATGAACACAGATGCAAAAATTCTCAGCATAATACTTGCAAATTACATATAGATGTACATCAAAAAGATCATTCACCATGATCAAGCAGACTTTATTCCAGAGATGCACGCATGGTTCAATATAAGCAAGTCAATAAACGTCATCAATCACATAAATGGACTCAAAGACAAGAACCACATCGTCATCTCAATAGATACAGAAAAGGCTTTCCACAAAATTCAGCATGCATTCATGATAAAAGTTCTAAAGGGAACTGGACTGGAAGGAACATACTTAAACATAATTAGAGCTATCTACAACAAACCCACAGCCAACATTGAGAAAAACCGGAATCATTCCCATTAAAATCAGGAACAAGACAAGGATATTTACTATCTCCACTCCTTTTCAATATAGTGCTTAAAACTCTTGCTAGAGCAAAAAGACAAGAGAAGGAAATTAAAGGAGTACTAATTGAAAAAGAAGAGGACAAATTATCCATTTTGCAGATAATATGATATTATACATCAGAGATATCCAAAATTTCACCAGAAAACTCTTAGAACTGATCAACACTTTCGGTAAAATGTCAGGTTACAAAATTAATCTACAAAAGTCAGTAGCCTTTTTATATACCAATAAAAAGCAATTGGGGAAAGAGTACAGGGAAACCTTCCCATTCACAATAGCCTCAAAGAAACATCTTGGAATAAACCTGACCAAAGACATCAAAGATCTCTACAATGAAAATTTTGGATCTTTAGAGATTGAGGAAGATACCAGAAGATGGAAGGACCTCCCATGCTCATGGATTAGAAGAACTAATATTGTGAAAATGACGATTCTACCAAAAGCAATGTATAGATTCAATGCAATCCCAAACAAAATCCCCAAGACAAAGTTCACAGAATTAGGAAAGGACCATCCTTAAATTTGTATGGAAGCAGAAAAGACCCTGGATAGTGAAAGCAACCCTGAGCACAAAGAGCAATGCTGGGCAATTTACTATACAAGATCTCAAACTATACTACACAGCTATATTGATAAAAACAGCATGGTACTTGCATGAAAATAGACACATCGATCAATGGAACATCACTGAAGACCCAAACCTGAGTACACACAATTTCAGCCACCTGATATTTGACAAAGGTGCCATGACCTGATTGTACTACTCCTTGGCATATACCCAAAGAACTCATCCTATTACAGAGACACCTGTACAACCATGTTTGTTGCTGCTCTTTTCACAATAGCTAAAAGATGGAAGCAACCTAAGTTCCCCTCAACTGATGAGTGGTTAACAAAAATGTGGATTTTTTTTTTTCAATGTCTTTTTTCTTTTTTTTAAATGTGTATTCGTGTGTTGCCTGCATGTATGTAAGTGCACCTGTGTCATCCAATGCCTGCAGAGGTCAGAAGAGGCTGTCGGATCCCCTGGGACTGGAGTTACGGACAGTTGTTAGCTGCCGTGTGGGTGCTGGGATTCGAACCCAGGTCTTCTGCAAGAACAACCAGTGTTCTTAACTGCTGAGCCACCTCTCCAGCCCCCAAAATGTGGTACATTTACACAATGAAGTTCTACTCAGCAGTAAAGAAAGATGAAATCATGAAATTTGCAGGTAAATGGATGGATCTAGAAACTGTTATACTAAGTGAAGTAACAGACTCAGAAAAACAAAAGATGTATGTTTTCCCTTATTTGTGGATCCTAGCACCAAATCCTTATGGGTGCATATCCTGATGTTACTGCAGGAACCAGGAATATGGAAGGGAACCAGGGAGGTAAAGGAAAAGAAGGGACCAAGAGAGAAGAAAAGTAGGAGAAAGATGTTACTAAGGGAGAAAAGGGGGTAGTTAAAGGGGAATGGGGGAAGGAGGGCTATACAAATTATGGGAATAAAAAAGAAAACAGTTCTCCCAATACACAGTTAAAAAAAAAAAAAAAAAAAGAAGAAGAAAGCCTTAAGCACAGAAGGAATCCTACTGGCATAGAAGAAGAAAGCCCCACCAGAAGCTACACAGTTGGTAAATGAAAATCCCAGTGCCAGAGGTGGATTGCTCCCCTATGAGCTGTTGGGCCTAGAGTTACCCGAAACACTAAAGGCCATTGTCAATAATGTTGGTTGTACACTGGAAGTGGATGGTAAAACCCTACTGCGGAAGACATCGCACACTGTGAGTGAAGAAGAGGGAGAAATCAAGCTTGGACTAAGCTGGAAACTCCCTGCTACTGGATGGGTGGCTTTCACAGTGCCAGAAGGCGATAGGCAGAAGGATGGGGGAGAACTGTCCCATATAATTCTGCTCAATGATAGATCCCATGTGCTGCACTATCAACATGCTGAACAAGATGGTACAATAGTGGCGTGTCTAGTGTATGTACAACCAGCAAATTTTTGATTAGATATAATGCCCGCTCCTAGAGATGGAACACACATCTGGTACTGTAGACCAGGCCAACCTCCCTGTGGCAGGGGAGGATATGAGCCCCAGTGGGGAAGCCACTGTAATTGTTTTGTTAGATGGATGTGATGCACCTGATAAAGTACAGTCCAAGCATTTGTGTTTATGTCAAAAGGTTAAGTTATAGAAGCCACTGTTTAGATGTTCTTGCTTCTTGCTGTTTGTGTTTTTATAGTAGATATCCCACTGAAATGGGCCAATAGCCCATGGAAAACAGATGATACAGAGACCTGAGAGTTCAGTGCCTTGCCACAAAGGGAGGGAGATCATCCCATACCTACCACCCCCTCCAAGGCTCAGGGACTTTTGTTGAAGAGGTTGGAGGAAAGAATGTGGAGGAAGGGGTGGAGTGTTAACTGGCAGTTTCCTGGGACCACTATGCCAGTAAGCGATAGTCACACCTCCTTCCCACACTCATCAAGGAGTCAATGGGGGAGTCAGTTACCACTCCCACCTAATCAGTTGACCTTAGCTGCATTGAGGGAGGGGTTAAGGATATATAAATTAAGAACATCATGAGGTACCTCTCTTGCCATTTTGTGTGGCTGTCGGGAAGTCACAGAATCTGTATTTTGAGTGTGGACTTTCCAGTGCAGCTGTTAAATGGGGAAGTGCCTACTCTTCTGTAAACAAACCCCTACCCTATGCTCCGTTAGGAAGCCAAATAAACTCATTAGGATTTTCAAAAAAAAAAAAAAAAAAAAAGAACAGAGCTAATGGAAACCTTCATTATTCCACCAACATTGACCCCATGTTGGCAAATCCTTTGATCTTTGATTTCTTATTCCTATTCTACCCTCCCCCCACCTTAAACACCATTGTATATATATTTTTATGTAACCTGCTTCAAGTTATTTCTGAAAAAATGTGTTAAAAACTGCCTCTCTTTGGAATTAAAAAGAAAAGAAACCAGTAGCACTATTGGTTATGATTAAGCTCTTACATGTTAATGGTGGGTTTTAATTTCTCTAAGTTTTATGTACTTATACATTTTCATTCAAAATTCAAAGTAAGAGTTGAATATTCAATTGGTTCAATAAATGGTCCATAAATTGAAGAAGGGGTTTTACCATAGAAATCAATATTTAGGAAAAAAAGATATAAATGAAACACAATTTTACTTTGCAAAAATTCATTAGCAGAATAAAATATTTTAGCCAAATCTCAAACTCTATTGCCTTTAATAATAATAACAAAAATCTTTCAACACTAATGTTTTTACTCACTTTTCTTAAAACTGACAAAATCCTAGTGCCACATGTGAGATAGCTCTGTATGAGCTGTTGGTCAGGGAAGCCCCAGAGGCCACCCAGACAATATAAGCTCTTGCTACTCTTCTTGGTTGCCCTCCAGAACCAGTAGGTAAAATCTACTGATGAACACACCAGACACCTTATTTGCAAGAGATAGAGAAATGAAGCTGGAACTAAGCTGAGGCTTCCTTCTTGCTGCCTAGCTTTCATGGAGCCAGAAAGTGTTATGCAGGCTGCTGGGGAAGAAAAGGCATCAACAGTCTTACCTAGCTATGAAGCTATAAAGTATAATGCCAACCTGCTAGACATGATGTGCTTACTGGTACGATAGTCCATAACTGATATGGGGGTTATCAACTGCTCTCTGACTTGATTAAGGCCCACTCTACAAGAAGGAACTCACCTCTGGGAATTCACAGTCAAATCCCATGCTGAGGGGGTCTTATGCTCTAGGGGTGAACTTAGTACTCATGTTTAGTTAAACTGTCATAGCAGCAAGCTGGCATTTAAAAATTTATGCTTGTGCTCATAGACAAATGCTACTCCCAGCCTTTAATTAGAGAAACTTCCCTTTGCAACGAATGGTGGTTAAAGCAGACACACACGGCTTCCAGGGTGCTAAGAGTAAATGCTGATTAAGGACTCAGTTTAAACAAGGCATTTTACCACCCCCTCTAAGGTTCAGGGATCATCAAAGAAGAGGGGGGCAGAAAGACTATAAGAACCAAAAGATAGGGTGAAGGGCTATGTATGGCTGTCTGCTGGGCATGGCACAGCCAATGCAGTCATGACCTCACAGCTGCTACGGTTGCTTGCAGTGAACTTACACAAGACCAAGCCTATCAGTACTCAACCATGGATCAGGGAGGGGCTCAGGGGGTCCTACCCCTCCCTGCTGAATTACTGACCAATGATGGATTTTGAGGAAGGAACAGCCGTTGTTTCTGATTGTGTGCACACCTGAGGAGCCCACGAGGCTCCAATAGATAATTCCAAACCCATGGTCACACCAATGATCCTGATGTGGGTTTCAAACAAACAAAATACATAAATGTGGGAAAGGGACTTCTAGTGAGGGAGTGTTAATAAGGGAGGGAGAACAGAAGGGGGGCTACAGCAATCAGAATGTACTTCATGAAGCATGCATGAAATTGTCAAGAAACAAATTCAATAAAAGTTATTTTTAAAAAAATATAGTTTAAAGACTATGAAATCCAGGTGATAGAGTGGAAAACACTTGCTACATGTATAACTAGGAAAGCCCTAGTATTGAGGAAATACAAAACCTCCTACAACTCATTAAGAACACTCAAGCCTGTGTATGAAGCTGTGGAATATGTGCTTAAGGCTTGGGGTTCAGTTCTTTCCACAGACAGACATAAAGAGAGAGGTATACAAATGGGCTAAAAAAACCTGAAAAACTATTTCACAAAAGAAACTGAAAGGATAGTGAGTGTCTTAGTAATTCCATCATTATTCAGGGAAATAGAGAGTCAAAGCAGAGTAGGATACTGCCACATATCCAGAGATGAGCCAAAAATCCGAGACCACCAAGGCAACTGGGAAATGATAAACATGCTTTACATCGTTCAGTTCAACTGCATGTTTAAGTTCTAGGTCTTTTCCTGGGTGGGCAAGATGGCTCAGTTATTAAGAGAACTTCCTGATTTGTAAGAGGACCCAGGTTCAGTTCCCAGAACCCATGTTGGTGGGCACAAAACCATTTGTAACTCCAGTTCCAGGGGATTCAACATCCTTTTCTGGCCTCTGCAGGCACCTGCACTCAAATGTGTGTTCATGAACACAGACACATAACAAATAACAGAGCAAATCTTTAAGCCCTTTTCTGTATGTGTGTGTTTCCTAACATTGTTTTATAAAAAGGCAACATGTAGAACAAGTTGTATTAATGTGTTAACATTTGTATGAAGAAATAACATGCATTTTATATGTATATATGGAGTGTGTGTATTCTGAGCATTTGATAGGTTTACAAATAGCTGTGGTTGCTTTGGAGGCACTGTGTCAGGAATGACAGAAAGATTACATTTTCATTGTATTTTTTTAAAATATTTTTTTTATTATTTTTATTTTATGTGTATGAGTACATTGCCTGCATGTACGTGAGAGCACCCATGTCATGCAATGCTGCAGAAGTCAGAAGAGGGCTTCGGATTCCCCTGGAACTGGAGTTAAGTACGGTTCACAGCCACCATGTGGGTGCTGGGAATCGAACCCAGGTCCTCTGCAAGAGCAGTCAGTGCTCTTAACCGCTGAGCCATCTCTCCAGCCCCTGTATTTGTCTTTTAAATTTTCATTGTATTTGTTTTTTTACTGTTTGAATGGTATATTAAATATATTACTTTTACAAAATATGCTTTAAGTGTTACTTAAAACAACAAAAATAATGTCATATCAGATGAGCCTAATATTCGGGCCAAGAAAACTGCTCCATCTCAGGTTTATTCCAGTGAAGAACATTCCATTGCCAAGGCTCAGGGATCATCACAGAAGAGGGAGGACAAAGACTCTAAGAGCCAGAGGCAGTGGATGACTACAACCAGTGTTTTCCCAATACAACAGGGCAGTTGCACATATGAATTCTCAGTCATTGTGACAGCATAGGCAAGATTTGCACAACCTCAAGCCAGACAAAATCCCAGCATGGAGGAGGGAAATGGGCATGAAGTCCCAGCCCTGGCTGAGGAGCTATTGGCAATTGATAGCTGCTGGGAGGAGATGCGGTTTTCTTTAAGGGTGTGACCCCTAGTAGGTTGACCACATTCCAGAGAATAGACCCACACCCAAGAGTATCTGGGCTTAGAAAATGGAGTCTATGGGTTTAGAAAGAGAGCCCCCCCCCTCACTATGTCACCCAGGTACTATATGGCTCCTGTAATCCCCACTCCAGTCAGGAACTCACAGAGCCCCTCCCTCCAAAAGCCAAGACCCCATCCACTGTGATGCTTGGGGACTTTTGGCTCCAGCAACCATGACCCCAGGAAGACACTCTTAGACTCCCTCAGCCTGCTGACCAACGCCCAACCCACAGTGCCATCCAGGGACCCTGTGGCATCCTGTGATCTCAACCCCAGGTAGGAACCTGCAGCCTGGATTCCACCTGAATCACCTTCACCTGAGGTCAGTGTGAGTTCTGTGCCTCCAAGGAACACCACTTACTTCTGTTGTGACCCCAAGCCCCTGCCACTCAAGGACTACCTGTAGAACCCAGTGAATCTTCCACAGACATCTAGAGATCACAGTGAGAATCATCTAGTAGTACAGAATGTTTACTCCTGACCTCTGAAGTGTATCTATCCCTAGCTATCCCATCAACCTATTTGCCCCAAGAATGAACTCCAAGCACTATTCAACTGGTCCACAACCTGAAAAGTTGGGGTAATAGCAAACAAAGATCCAAACACTCACTGAACAAAGGTGAGACCACACATCCATACCAAGAAACACCACTAACAACATAACTCAGATGTCCAGGTCCCATTGCAAAAACATAAAATAGCCATGACAATATGTCTCCTCCAGAAATTAGTACCTTCATCATAATGTTCTCTGAAAAAAGCAATTTACTTGATGCACAAGAATGGTTTCAAAATAGCAATTATAAACATGTTCAAGGAACTCAAAGAGAATATGCATAAATTTAGGAATAAAGACAGAAAAACCACAGTTTAATGTAATAAAGAAAACCATTCAAGAAATGAATATAGAATTTAACGAAGAGATAGAATTTCTGAAGAAAATCCAAAGTCAAACTTGAAATGGGAAACTCAGTCAGAGAAATAAAAACTTAGTGCAAAGCATCACCAATAGAATGGATCAAGTGGAAGAGAGAATATCAAGGCTTGAAGACAAAGTACAGAATTGGAGCACTTAGTCAAAGAAAACATTGAATCTGTTTTAAAAATTTTATTATTTTTTTCTTTCATGTGTATGAGTGTATTGCCTGCATGTACGTAGGTGCACCCATGTTGCACAATGTCCATAGAGATCAGAAGAGGGCATCAGATCCCCTGGAACTGGAGTTACAGACAGTTGCTAACTGTCGTGTGGGTGCTGGGATTCGAACCAGGTCCTCTGCAAGAGCAGTCAGTGCTCTTAACTGCTGAGCCATCTCTCCAGCCCCAGAGAATGTTAAATCTAAAAACCCAGGAACAGATTGTGAAGGAACTCTGGGACACTATAAAAAGGCCAAATCTACAAGAACAGGAATAGAAGAAGAAGACAACAAAATCACAGAAGAAAAATTTCCAAATCTAAAGAAAGAGATGCCTATCAAGGTGCAAGAAGCATAAAGAACATGACGAAACAGACAGGACTAGAAAAGAAACTCCTCATGACACATAATAATCAAAATACCAAATGTGCAAAATAAAGGAAATTGAAAGCTGCAAGAGAGAAAGACCAAATCACATATAAAGGAAGACCCATCAGAATAACATGAGTTTTTAATGGAGATTTTGAAAGTCAGAAGGTCCTGGATTGATGTCTTAAAAGTTCTTGAAGACTACAGAAGTGAGCCCAGGCTATTATACCTAGCAAAACTATCAGTCATAACTGAAGGCAAAAGGAAAAATTTCCATGAGAAAAACAGATTTAAAGAATTTTAGAGTAGCAGAAGATACTATGCAAGCTGCCAAGGGAGGGAATTCGTGCACAGTACTGTTAACACAGCCAAGTACACATGGCTGGAGAGATCCTAAAGAAGAACCTACTTCTGTCACTTCCCTAAACCAAAGCAATTTCTTACTATATTCCAAATATGTATCCTTATATTTACAGACAAGTGTACCTCTCACCACTCATCAAAGAAGCTTCCTTCTTTTTCCAACAGATGGAGACTATTACAAAGTTCCACAACTACTCAAATACAGAGAATAAGTCCCCGCCCCTAAGTGACACATCTTCAATACAACTTCTACACCTAAAACTCAGGAAACATCTCAGAAGAGGGGGCAGAAAGACTGTAAGATCCAGAGGGACAAGACACCTGCTACTAGTTAATGCATTCTAGACATGATAGGGAAGGTGCACCAATGAAACCTCCACAGTCACAGTACGGTAGTCTAACAAGATCTGCATAATGACAAAATGATGGATGGGGGAAATTGCACAGGATCCCGCCTCAAGATGAAGAGCTACAGGCAATCAATTGATGCTGAGGGAGGGAGAATCAGTATTCTCTAGAACCTAGCTTCCTGAGAAGTTATCTAATCCAAAGTGGGTATCCCTAAACACAGGTACACATGAGCAACACTAAATGGACTCAGTGCATTTTAAATATATATTTATATAAGTATGTATATGTAACAATAATAATCAAAGAAGACAAGAAATTGAGGAGGAGTGCAGGATACTGGAGGAATTAGAGGGCACTGGGAGGGATGGAAATAATACAAATAATCATGTATGATATTCTCAAAAATAAAATAAAGTTTTAAAAAAAGAATTTATGCCCACTAACCCAACTCTACAGAGGATACTGCAAGGAATACATTAGTCTCAAGAGAAGATTAAACATGCTCAAGAGAGTACAGGGAATAAAAAAGTTGATCAACAGAGGTCTAGGAGAACACCACCACCACAACAGAATAACAGGAATTAGTACACACTGTTCAACAACAACACTCAATATTAACAGTCTCAATTCCCCAACAAAGAGATAAATCAACAGCTTGTATTAGAAAACATGATTCATCTTTTTGCTACCTCTAAGAAACAAGCCTCACCGTCAATGATAGACACCACTTTAGGGTTAAAAGGATGGAAAAAGGTGTTTCAAGCAAATAGAACTAAGAAATAAGCAGGCATAGTGTGGTAGTTTGAATGAGAAATGTCCCTCATAGGCTCATCTCTGAATATGTGGCCCCAATTTGTGGCACTATTTGTGGTGGTGGTGGAATCTTTAGGACGTGGAGCCTCACCTTGCTGGGGGAAGCACATCACTGGCAACAGGCTTTGAGAGTTCATAACTTCATCCCACCTCCAGTTTGCCCTCTCTGCTTCCTATTTTCTGTTGAAGATGTGAGCTCTCAGCTTTTGGTTTCTGCCACCCTATGTATGCGGCTTGCTGCCTATTCTCTCTGCCCTGACAGACTCTTATCCCTTTGGAACCATAAGTCAAAATAAACTATTTTTTCCATAAGTTGACTTGGTCATGGTGTTGTATCACAGCAACAGAAAAGTAACCAATATAGGTAGCTAGTCTAATATCTGACAAAATAGACTTCAAACTAAAACTAGACAGAAGAGATAAAGAAGGACACTTTATGCTTATTAAAGGAAAAATCGACCAAGAGCATATTACAATTCAAAGCATTTATACACCAAACACAGAGGCACCCAATTTCATAAAAGAAATAATATTAGATTTAAATCACAGCTTGACTCCAACACAATGAAAGTGGGTGGCTTAAATACCCCACCCTCACCAATAAACAAGTCATCTAGACAAAAATTAAACAGAAAAACTCTGGAATTAAATATCATAAACCAAATAGATCTAACAGACATCTATAGAACATTTCATAAAACACTAAAGAATATACTTTCTTCTCAGCAACACATAGAACTTTCTCCAAAATCAACTACATACTAGGGCATAAAGCAAGTCAATATGTATAGGAAAATTTAAATAAGGTCCGGCATTCTAGCTAACCACAGTGGAATAAAGTTAGCTATCAGGAGCAACAGAAAATACACAAACTCATGGAAATTAACACACCACTGAATGAAAATTAGGTCAAGGAAGAAATCAAAAACGAAAATTTAAAATTCCTAGAATTGAATGAAAGTAACATACCAAAATCTATCAGATATAATAAAGGCAGTCCTAACAGGAAAGTTTAAACACCTACCTCAAAAAATTATAGACACCTCACCTCAGGCATGGAGGTGCATGCCTTTAATCCCAGCACTCAGGAGGCAGAGGCAGGTGGATCTCTGTGAGTTCAAGGCCAGCCTGGTCTACATCTCGAGTTCCAAGCCAGTTGGGGCTATAGGGAGACCCTGTCTCAAAAAAACCAAAAAAAAAAATTATAAACACTGCATAATAATGACTTAATGATGTACCTGAAAGCCTTAGAAAAAGAACAATAACGCTGGAGAGATGGCTCAGTGGTTAAGAGCATTGGCTGCTCTTGCAAAGGATCTGGGTTCAGTTCTCAGCACATACATTGCAACTAACAACTCTCTATAACTCCAGTTCCAGGATCTCTGACTCCCTCTTCTGGCCTCTGTAGGCATTACATGACACAGGTGCCCTGACATGCATGCAGGCAAAACATCCATACACAATTTTTTTTAATTTTAAAATTAAAAAAAGAACAAATAACATTCAAAAGAATAGAGAGGAAAAGACAATCAAAATCAGAACTGAAATAAATGAAAAAAAAATACAAAGAATCAATGAAGGGGCTGGAGTGATGGTTAAGTGGTTAAGAGGACTAGGTGCTCTTGCAGAGGACCTGCGTTCAATTCTCAGCACCCACATGACAGCTAACAATCATCCATAACTCCTGTTTCAGGGGAATCTGATGCTCTCTTCTGACCTTTGAGGGCACTGCATGACACAGGTATACTTAACATATATGAAGGCAATATACTCATACACATAAAATTAAATTAAAATAAACAAAAAATAATCAATGAAATGAAGAGTTGGTTCTTTGAAAAGTTTAACCAAGTTGACAAAAGTGTAGTCAAATTAACCAAAAGAAACAGAAAGAAAACCCAAATTAATACAATCAGATACAAAAAAGGAATCATTACAGTACATACTGAGGCAAGCCAGAGAATCGTAAGGACATACTTAAAAATATATTTTACTAAACTGGAAGCTCTAAAAAGAAATGGATGGATTTCTAGATACATATGACCTACCCAAATTAAACTTTGATGAAATAAACAATTTAAATAGACCCATAATGACAAATGGATAGAAGAAGTAATTTAAAATCTCTCAACAACAACAACAACAACAAAAAGCTCAGGACCAGGTGGATACAGTGCAGAATTCTGCCAGACATTCAAGGAAGTACTAATACCAAGACTCATCTAAATATTCTATAAAATAGAAAAGGAAGGGACACTTCCTAATTCTTTTTATGAAACCAGTGTCACCTTGATACCAAAACCAAAGACCCAACAAAACAAGAAATCATAGGCCAATCTCTCTGATGAACACAGATGCAAAAATGCACAATGGCAAATGGCACAGCAAACTATATTGGTGCAGTAATGGCACTTTTGTCTTGGAGGTAATCAACAGCTACCTAATTGGACTTAAGCGCAATAGGAGGGAGTTCATGGATAGTACTGTAACCCTAACCAAATACACATAGCTGGAGAGGTCACAGATCTTAGAGAAAGCCTTTAGTCTGTCACATCCCTACACAAATGTAATTTCTTACTATATGCTAAATATGGATCCTTAAGTTTATAAAAGTATGCCAATCACCACGCATCAAAGAAGCTTCTTTTGCAACAGATGGAGACTATTACAGAGTTACACAACATGTTACCTACAGAGAATAGTGTCTGTAAGATGCCCAACCCTAAGTTGACGAACCTACAATGGAACTTCTATACCCAATGCTCAAGAAACATAGTGGAACAAGGGGTAGAGAGCATACTAATATATCTCTCAACTCTCATCAGTGAAGCTTCCTCATGCAAAAGGCCACAACTAGCTAAAGTGTGGAGAAAAAAGAGACTGCAGAGTGTGAGACCCTAGACAGGACTCCTATATTAAACTTCCTGCACTCAGGGCTCAGGAAGAATTGTGGAAGAGGGGGCTGGAAAGATTCCAAGAACCAGGGGAGGAGGTGCATGACCATATGGAAACAGAGTCTTACAGGATCCTGCGACCTGGTTCAGATGAACTTACAGCAATGGTGACAGCATGCACAAGACCCATGCAAACTCAATCAGATAAAAACCAGCGTAGAACTGTGGAAATGGGCAGGAGGCCACAACTTTGGTGAGGAACTACTGGCAGCTGGTCACTGCTGGGTGAGTTGATCTTTTTAAAGAGAGTAATACTAGACAGGCTGAACAGGCTCCAGTGGATGAACTCATACCCAGGGACATCTGGGCACACACACTTGCCTCAAAAAGCCTTACCATAAATGACAAAATGCATAAAGCCCTGTGGGTGGGATATGATGGGATACAGATAGGGAAGGGGGGCTAAATATGATTAATATGTATCATATGAAATCCACAAAAAATTCAGCAAAATACATTTTTTAAAAACCTGAAAACAAAATTCAAGTGCACATAAAAAAGATTATCTAATTTGATTTTTTTAATTTGTTGATTTTTTATATGTATATCACATAAAAAAATAGACACTCAGCTTTTCTGTATGATTGCAAAAAAAAAGATTATCTAACATGATCAAGTTGACTTCATCCCAGAGATGCAGAAATGGTTCAACATACATAAATTAATAAATGTAATCCATCGCATAAATAAACTCAAGGAAAGAAACCACATGATTGTCATTAGTTGAAAGTGAAGGAAATAAAGGGAATACAAATAGGACAGGAAGAAGGCAAAGTATCCTCATTTGAAGATATATTTCTATACAAAAAGACCATGAAGGCTCCACCATAAAATTCTTAGAGTTGATGAACACATACAACAAAGTAGCAGGACACAAAATTAACACATAAAAATCAATAACCTTCCTGTATACCAGCAACAATAGTACTGCAAAAGAATCCGAGAAACAATCCACTCAAGACAACCTCAAAAAGAAATCTTGGAGTAAAACCTAGCCAAGGCAGTAAAAGACATGTGTAATAAAAACTTTAAGACACTGAAAAAAGTAACTGAAGAAGATACCAGGAGATAGGAAGACCTTCCATATTCATGGATCAGTGATATTGTGAAAATGGCCATTCTACCAAAGATTCGATGCAATCCTCATCAGAAGTCCAACACAATTCTTCACAGAAATTGAAAAAATAATTTTAATTTTCATATAGAAACACAAAAAAGCCAGAATAGTGAAAACAATTCTGAACAATAAATAGCTTGAGGTATCGCAAACCTTGAATTTAAGTTATGTTATAAAACTATATTAATTGGGTCTGGAGAAATGGTATAGCAGTTAAGAGCACTGGCTAATCTTGAAGAAGACCCAGCTTCAAATCCCAACAGCCACATAGCAGCTAACAACTGCCTGGAACTCCAGTTCCAGGAGATCTGATGCCTTCTTCTGTCCTCCAAGGGCACTGCACAACATGGGTTCACTTACAAACATGTAGGCATGACATGCATACACATAAAATAAAAATAAATTTAAAAAACTATATTAATAAAAACAGCAGGACGCTGGCATAAAAACAGATACATTGATCAATGGAATAGAGTTTAGGACAATGACATAAATCCACACTACTACAACTACCTCATTTTTGAATAAGGGCCCAAAATATGCATTGGAGAATGTAAGAATGACTTTTCTGGCAATGCTTCCTGTTACAAATTGAACTTCTGTATAACCTTGTAGCATAGTTAATCATATGCTTTGATATCATTTAACATTATGTATTCAATCTCTTTTCCTACTGTGCAATCAGTTTAACTTGTCTTTAAAAAAACTATGTAGGGGCTGGAGAGAGAGTGCAGTGGTTAAGAACACTGACTGTTCTTACAGAAGACCCGGGTTTGAATCCCAGCACCCACATGGCAGCTAACAAATGTCCATAACTCCAGTCCCAGGGGATCCAACGGCCTCTTCTGTCCTCCACGGGCATTGCATGACACGGGTGCACTTACCTACCTACATGCAATCAGTTTAACTTGCCTTTAAAAAAACTATGTAGGGGCTGGAGAGAGAGTGCAGTGGTTAAGAACACTGACTGTTCGTCCTCCACAGGCATTGCATGACACGGGTGCACTTACCTACATGCAGGCAATACACGCATACACATAAAATAAAAATAATACATAAAATTATTTTAAAAAACAATGTAAACAATAGTACTAGGCCTTGAACTCCCCATGCAAACAATTTTTACAAGCTAAGCTGAATGCATAGCTTTAATGAAATAGAAATAAAAAATGGTGTTCTCTATTTCTCCCTCATGTCCATTCCCTGCTCCTGACCCAGAATAATGTGTGTAAATGTATGTGTTATATGATAATTAGATCTAATACCATAAAAAACAATGTAAACAATAGTACTAGGCCTTGAACTCCCCATGCAAACAATTTTTACAAGCTAAGCTGAATGCATAGCTTTAATGAAATAGAAATAAAAAATGGTGTTCTCTATTTCTCCCTCATGTCCATTCCCTGCTCCTGACCCAGAATAATGTGTGTAAATGTATGTGTTATATGATAATTAGATCTAATACCATCACTGAAAGCAATGACATTGGAAGCAATGAATTACCCACAATCAATGTTGCCAACAATATGTGAGCATAGTTGATAACATCTGTTTGTGGTTTTGGATGCTGTTCTGGGTCAGTAGGAATCAGAAAAGGCAACTTCTTCCCTTATAAAACTAGTCCCTCATTCCTTTCCCATAACATGCTTGATGTGCTGTTCAATAAATATTAAGAATATCCTTTATTCAACAAAAGAATAGTTATGAGAGAACTCAGAACAATTCAGAACAAATTTGGCTACCTTTTGGTTAAACAACTCCAAGAGTTAGTTTTTCTTTAATCCGGCACCACCACAGGAGAAAATTCACCTTCAACAAATGGTGCTGGTCAAACTGGATAGCTTCATGTGGAAGAATGAAACTAGATTCTTATCTCTCACCCAGCACACTACTCCAATGGATCTAGGATCTCAACAAAAAACCTGACACCTTGAACCTGATAGAGGAGAAACTAGGGAATACATTGGAATTTATAGGCACAGGAAAAGACTTTCTGAACATAATCCCACAAGCATAGGCATTAAGTCTAATAGACAAATGGAATCCCATGAAACTAAAAGCCTTCTGTATAGCAAAGGATACCATCATTTGAGTGAAGAGGCAACCTGCAGAATAGGAAAATAATCGTTACCAGCTACACATTTGACAGAGGATTAGTATCTAGAATATGCAAAAAAAAAAACAACCTCTCACTAAAGAAACAAATAACCCAATTATAATTTGGGTCAAGGAACTAAACAGAGAGCTCTCAAAAGATGAAATGCAAATGGCTGAGAAAATTTTTTTGAAATGTTCAACATTCCTAGCCATTAGGGAGATACAAATTAAAACTACATTGAGATTTCATTTCCCAGTCAGAGTGGGGAAAAAATGGTGACAAATGTTGGCATGGATGTGGGGAAAGGGGAACATTTATTACTGCTGGTGGGAGTACAAAATGGTACAGCTACTCTGGAAATCAGTGTGAGGATTCCTCAAAAAGCTAGAAAGAGGTCTACCACCTCATCATTCCTGGGTATATATTCAAAAGACTCTACATGCTACTACAGAGACTCTGTGACAATAGGCGAGACCATTGGTGAAAGTGTCACATCAGTTGCAGTGGAGACCTCGGAATATTGGAGATGCTGAGAACATGAGATGACCACGAAGAACAGCAGTAGCTGTGGAGTGGAGCTGGCCTGAGCCTTCCAAGCAAACTGTATAAGTGCTGTGTTTAATAACACTGGAAAGGTAGGGCTATACCCTACCATGAGTGAGTATGAGTGAGTCCTATATGTCAGACTTTGAGCTTTTTATACTATTGAATTTGGGGCTTGCTTTGATTTGATGGTAGCTGTGCCTTGGAGTAAGAAAGTATGTACCTTTTTTTTTTTTTAAATAAGAGCCCACAGTTTAAAGACTTTAAAGAGAACTCAAACTTCTAAATCATGGGAAAATTTAAAGACTTTTAACTAAGTGGACTATGTTTTATATTATGATACTAACATGAGATCTTGGGGACATATAAGAAAAGAAAGGGTATGGCTTAAAGTGATGTGTTTGTGTGTAAAAGTTGTCAGGGAGTAAAATGTCAAAGTTTTGTCAATGTAAAACAAATCTAAAACAAACAAACCTAGACATACCTGGGAAGAGGGAATCTCAAAAGAGAAAATTCTCCATCAGATTGGCCCACATGCCTGTCTATATGGTATCTTCTAAATTTCTAATTGCTGTAGGAGAACCCGGACTCCTGGGCAGATGGGCCTGAGCTATATATAAGAAAGGTAGCTGAGCAAGCCATGGAAATCAAGACAGTAAGCATTCTCCCATGGTCTCTGCATCAGTTTCACCTCCAGGGTTCTGCCCTCTTGATTTACATGCCTTGGCCTCTCTTGATTTTGGACTGTAACCTGTAAACCAAATAAACCCTTTCTCTCTGAGTTGCCTTTGATCAGTGGTTCTTACAGCAGCAGAAAGCTAATTAGAACACCTTCCTTGAATATTTACAACGCACACTGTCATAAGTGTTTGTAATGAAACTTAGCCAAGGGATTTTCTGTTTCATAAAGTGAAACTGGGGTGATCACAGCAGTGAAACTAACAGCATCTTCCTGAAAATGGTGTGGGACCTGACTTCTGAAACACCATCAAAATATTTATTTGCACAGAGCCTCTTATGTTGTTTAGGCTAAGTGGCAATTTGCCTTTTATAGCAAGAAAACTTGAGTCTGTTTTTGAAGAGTAAACATTTTGAAAGACAATGTAAGTTCTGTTATAATTGTGCAATATGTCTTCTAACAAATAAAATGAACCAAATTTAAATAACAACAAAGAAGACATTTAAATACAAATGCTGCTTCCTGAAGCCACAAATAACATCTTTGGGATTTTTTTTTTTTTTTTAAAGACTAGGTCTCACTATGGAACTCTGGCTGACCTGAACTCACTATGTAGTCCAAGCTGGCCTCAAATTCACAGAGATCTACTTGCCTTTGCCTCCCAAGTAGTGGTTAGATTAAGGGAGTGTAACACGCCCCCAACACCCCAGTCTTGACTAAGTTTTGAAACAGGTCACTTTCTTGGCTTCCATTGCTTTGGTACAGTGATACCATAGGAAACTTTTATATACTAATGATGAAAAGTCCATGAGGTTCTGGAAACAACAGAACCAAAAATAGGTGACTGAATAAGACTTAAAAGTGGTTCACATACACAATGGAATTCTATTCAGCTGTAAAGAAAAAGAAAATCATAAAATTTTAGGTAAATTGGGAAATATTACACTGAGTCAGGTAACCCAGACCCAAAGACACAAAAGCTGCATGTTCTCTCCTTTTGTGGATCCTAGCTCTGCATCTTCAGATTTACATATAGAACCTGAAGCAAACTGCAGAAGGCAGGAAAGTAGACAGGGATCATGAAGGGATGGAATAGAAGAGGCTCTAAAGAGGGGGATAGTAGTACACAGGTGATACAAAAGGGGAAAGGAGAAAAATGGGGGTGCTCTGACTGGGGGCGTGATAGAGGGTAATATAGAGGAGAGGGAAGAAGGAGAGGTGAATAACGCTAAGGGTATCTGGAAAAGCCATAGGCAAGCACAGCATCTTATAAGCATATCTAAAAATATATATGTAATATATATATACATATATAGGATAAATGAAATTATATATGCCACATGGGGGTGATAATGCTCCCTCCCCCGAGTCATACACTATATAACAAAAACCCCAGAGCCAGGCATTGGAAACATCCCTTCAAATTCTGGTCAAGAGGTGTCCAACAGACTCCCCAAACAATATAGTCTATTATCATTGCTCTTTCGTTGAATCCCAGAACTTGAAGGTAAGACCTTGTTGCTGAAGATGCCACATATTTCAGGCACAGGACATGGCAGAATTGAGCTGGAACTGACCTGGAAGCCTTCTCTCTGAGGACCAGCTCTCGTATAGTATTGGAAAGTGCTATGCAAGCTGCCAGGGGAGAAAAGTAATCAATAGTCCCACCCAGCTGTGAAGCCTATGAACCACAGTAATGACTGGCCTGGAAAGATATCCAAAATGATGCAATGGTGACACTTTTATCTTGGGGGTAACCTACAGCTGTCTAATTGGACTTAAGGCCCTCTCAATAGGAAGGACTCCATACTGAGTACTGTAAACCTAGCCAACTACCCACTGCTAGAGAGGTCATAGGCCATAGAAGAGGACCTACTATTACCATTTTCCCAAAGCAATACAATTTCTAACTGTATTCTAAATACCTTATATATACCAATATATATAATATATACACATGTGGGTATTATATATTACAGTAATAATTATAGAAGAAGAGATCATATACTTGAGAGGGAGTGGGGAAAACATGAGGATTTGGAGGTGGGAGAAGAAGGGGTAGAAAAGATGTAAATACAGTACTCATATACCAAATTCTTTAAAAAATTGCAAAAAACTATGTCATTGAAGTACTCTGGGTTCAACCTTGATGTGTGCTAGAGATGAAGCCACTTCTCTCTACAAACCTGGAGAGTCACTGCCACTCGTATCACTTAATGCTACAGCAAATTCAATAATGCAAATGTTTAGAATCATGAGGTGGCTAGCACACTTGTACAGTTTATGGAGCCCTCAGATTTTTCTTTAAAAAGTTATTCTTTTGAATGGCTGTCAGTGAATTGCTATGGGTGTTTTAAGCACTCACAGAAGCCTTTCTTGATGACAATATTTACAGGAAAAAAAAAAAAAAGAGACAATGAGAAAAAAAGTTCCTAGTTAGTAAGGTCTTTAGTAACTTGGTAAAAGTTTCAGTGTTTTGATGCTAGAGAATTCTATTCAACAGCTACAACTGACTCAGCTGAGAATATTTCACTGGATCTTCACTCCTGAAGCCCCTTTATGTATGGTGTTTGTTTCCATCACGAGCCCATCCTTTTCTGCTTTCTGCTTCATCCTCAGCTTGAATAAGGACTACATGTGCAGCCTCTTCAACTTGCTGGCCTTTCTTCCTCCCTATGCATTTCCTTTCTTCCCTTGGGCATGTGTTATAAGATCCACTGCCAATGACTGACTATAAATGCCCTTCTGTATAACACTGAAAGAGTAACCAGACATCTTTTCCTCTTCTGTGAATTTTCTTGGTGAAAAGTTGAAGTAGGTTAGTCTTGCTGCTCCAGCCTGTTTCTATGTTTACCTTGTTGAAATGTGCTTTGGGAAAGCATACCATACCATAATATGATATGATAAGTGAAAGAAAAGGAAGGAAATGAAATACTTTAAAAAACCTTGCTTCTTAACTTTCTGTTTAGAGAATGAGGTCAGACTTTCATTAGAATTTAAAGGTTTATAAGACATAAAGACTGGCTTATTAGACATCACAGAAAATGTGATTTACCAGAAATAATTTGTACATTATCTCCTATAGTTTCTTACCTAACTAAACCCATTACAGCTAATATTTATGTAAGTAAGCACTCAAGATCAAAGCATCTAGAGGGTTCAGTCTTATGTCTGAACTCAGTACTTTAAAGCCATACTCTTCTTTACTGAATGTTAACAAAGGGTGAATCGCTGCACATTCTTGGCTGATGTAGTTGTGAATTCCATCTGTGACTATTCTCCCTTTAGAGACAAGCAAGTTTCAAAAACCAAGTATACTCGTAAGTAACAACCTTGACTGTCTCTTCTACTATAATGATGAAAAATTATGAACAATATGAGTTCACAAAATGGTCTTCTTGGACTCCTTAAGAACACTACATTAACCCTGACACTAAAGTGAGAGGTGCCCATCTGGAAAGCAACAAGTCCTTCAGGACTCCAGACAGCAGGCATCAGAGGGAATATGGAAAAGGAAAGCTGGCTCTCTAGGACATCCCTCTTGTATTACTGTAGCTCTCACAACAGGACAACAGGTATGCTAAGAAGAATGGACTATCATGGCCATATGAAAGCTTTGATAATAGTATCTCCCTTCAGATGAAAACCTCTTCAAGGTTTTCATGTGCATTGATGGGAACCTTCTCAAGTCTCATAAGACATCACTGAAGAAAGTCTTCCTTGGTTGTCACTAGCAAACATTTTCAAAGTTGCCAGATGCAAGCAGGAAATGACTAATTTAGATTATTGTTGCCCTTTAGTTACTTTTTGCTTGTGTATTTCTGGACCTTTTATAAAATAAAACTGTTTAGCATATTCCTGTTTATATAGTGATGAGGACCAGAAAAGTAAGCAGAGGATATCCTTATGATATATTGGATTTGAGGTACCAGAGAGATAACTCAGTAAAGTGCTCGTCTTGCAAGCACAAGGACCTAAATTCAATCCCTGGAGCCCATATTAAAAAAAAAAAAAAGCTAGGCACATGCATTTGTAATCCTAGTCCTGGGGATGTAGAGACCAGAGACTCCTGGGGCTCACTGGCCAGGTAGCTGAGCCTACTCTGAGTTTCAGGTCAGTGGTGGAAGAGAAGTAGACTGTACCTGAGGAACACCACCAGAGGTTGTCCTCTGGTCTGAATGCACATGTACACATGTGTACATGCACACACACATACACAAAGACTAGGTGCTTTTTAGGGGGAGTCTTTTTGAAACAGAGTCTCCCTGTAGCCCCAGCTGGCCTGGAACTTGCTATGGAGACCAGGCTGGCCTTGATCTTACAGAGACCCACCTATCTTTGCCTCTGCTGGAATTAAAGGCATGTACCACCACATGTGGTTACAGATTGATTTTTAGAGAGGTTTGGGTCTCTCTGTGCTTATGATTTTAAGAGACAAGTATTAGAGACTATAACTTGAAAAGGAGCTTGCAGTTTATGCTAGAAGGTATCAGAATCTTCATAGATTGGCCCAGGATTTGGGCAACTTCAGAACATCTTGATATTTGATAGCTTTGTGGGGACAGCTGCATAGAAACCAGGTTATTCTGTAATATGGTAAAATAAACCATCAAACATTCTTTCTGTTTATCAGGCACAGCAAAATGACACTGCTTCCTTTAAATATGGTTTCTTTTCTCTCTTTCTTTTCTTTCTATCTTACCTAACTAGCTTTTCAACCTGGGGCTGGAACTGATTGGGACTTAAATGTTTTGTTACCGTTTGTTCTTTTCTCTAACAAGCACAATGGTTTACTCCTTTTTGAGGCAGGGGCTCCGTGTTAATGAGCCAGTGCTTCTGTTAACTCCAAGAACCCTTAATTGTTTCCACCATCTTCTCCATGTGTGAATCGGAGGCAGGCTGCTGGTTGTCAGAGACTAGAAAAGTCACCGGCCTTCCTTGCTGGCAGGGAACCACATTCTGCAGCGTCTGGATTCATGGATAAAGTATCCTGTCTCAGAGTTTGTACAGTGCCTTCTGTTTTCAGTTTACTGGTGAATGGGGCACATCACAAGAACTTGGAGTGCAGCTAAAGCCAAATCAGACTTGACAGAAAATTATTAGCAGGGTACAGAAGAAAAAAATATCCCCCTTCCTTTCTGTAATCAGGTTAATATGTGCATAGAATGTTTCACTTAAAAAGGTAGTGTGTTTTGGCAAAGCTGGTTTCTTAAGTAGAATTTCAGTTCCCATTATGCGAGGCTATCCATTGCTGCTCTGGCAGGGCCTTTGATCAGTGAACTCAGTGGGGGAGAAGGGCATAGGCATATTAATAACTTCAACATGTGGCCCTTCGGCCCAGCTGTACCCTTGTCTTGGAAATAGGCCAACTGGAAAGGGTTTTCTTAACACGACCTGTATATGCATGTTTAGGAAAGGGGTAAAAGCAAGGTAAGGGTTCAAAGCAGGAAACAGAATGAGTTTTTATGGCCATTCTATTTTTCCCTGTTACCTACTTGAGGTGTTGTACTACTACATATTAGAATCTGTGGACTCCAGCTCCATCTTCAGCTTTTACTATCTTCATCCTTTCTGCTATAATGTTAAAGGTTAAAGCAGCTGGTTTAATTTACATACCAGCTCAAGACAAGGTTAGGGAGAGGCAGGGGGCACCATAAGAGTCTATAGGGAAGAGAGATTAATGGGAACCAGGTGCTTGAAATAGGAGCCCAGAGTCCATTTTGCCAGGGCTGTATCTTCTACCCTCTTCCTCTCCTGAATTGGTATTTTTGGCTATTGGATTTTAACAGTCATGGACTTTGGTCCTCATTACATTATTGCTGTAATCTGGAGGCAAGCCTGCTCCTTCAGTGTATGTTTCTTCACATGATTCCATATCTTTCTCCCAGAGTTTCTTCGGTAACGTCTGTTTTCCAAGTGTTCCTGTCAGGTCCTGAAAAGGTAGCTGAGGGACTCTACATCATGGTCATGAAGCAGGTTTGGTTCTCATCACAAGTGGTTTGCAATGACAAATTAGCAATGACAAATCAGGATTTATGAAGTTGTTATCACTTTCCTTTGATTCAAAGCTTCCATGCTCCTGGACTGCCTGAGACCTACTTCTCACAAAGGATTGACAGGGAATGATCCCAGAAGTGGGATGTGACACCCCTGGGCACGGGGCAAGCTAGGATACATGCTGGATTTCTGTAACAACAGTCAAGGTAACAATTGTTTTAAATAGCCAGTAGTTGATTTTATCTCATGTTTCTTCAAACATTAGACACCAGGGGCTGCAAGAGGACCCTATCATCTCAACTCCTCCATTCCCTTTCTCCTTTTGCTTTCTTTCCTTCACACAAATTCCATTTTATAGTCCCGAGATGCTTCTTCAGCTCCTATGCCCACATTCTCACATGAAGTGGAAAGTGAAGGGAGAAGGAGCTCCTTCCATTTTAGGTGTCCAGATGTACTTATTATTTCACATACCCCACTGCCTAGACCTGATCACCAGGACACAGTTAACTGCCAGGGGGACTAGGTCAAGAATTCTTTAGCTACCTGTTTTCTTTGCCACAGAAACTTACTTGGCATTTTGTCTCACAAAACCATACGGGTTGTGATATTGAAAAATTGTCATAAAATTGAACTTGCATAGTAATGTTATTTTCTTGGAAAAGGTGAGAATTAAAAGAACTGAACTGGTAATAGTGTGAAGGTCATATATTCTTTTTGCTTTTGAACCAATGTTCTCTGATCAACTTATTCATCTATTCATTCAAAAACTAAATATGCTTGAGCCAGGCATGGCAATGCATGCCTTTAATCTCAACACTCAGGAGGCAGAGCCAGGCAGATCTCTGTGAGATGGAGGCCAGCCTGGCCTACATAGTAAGTTCCAGTCCAGACAGGCTACAGGGAGATCTTGTCTCAAAAAGACCAAACAACAACAACTTAATACACTAAATACTGTACAAGGCCCTGGGCCTAGAAAAGCACCTCCAACACAGCCCCTGCTGCCTTCCCACAGCTAAGACAAGGAGTAAGGCAGGAATGCAGATGTATACCAGCATGCACTTTGAGGAAAAGTGAAATTTCACTAGACTAGCAGAGTTTGTAGAGTGGGTGGAAAGAGCTAGGTAAGAATGAGAAAATAAAAGTGTCTGGGGCTGGAAAAATGGCTCAGCAGTTAAGAGCACTGACTGCTTTTGCAGAGTACCAGGGTTTGATTCCCAGCACCCACATGGCAGCTAACAACTGTCCTAACTCCAGTTCCAGGGAATCAGACATCCTCTTCTTATAGCCGTGGGTATTGCACAACATGGGTACACTTACACACATGAAGGCAATACACTCACATACACATAAAATTTTTTTTTAAAGAGGAAGTGTCATGTGTTAGAAAAGAGATTCAAGGCTGTCCTATAAAAGCCAGAAAGAGGATACCAAAGACAAACTTGTAGAAAATAGTGGATTTAGGTTTTAAGGGTATGATTCCTCTCTGAAAAAAAAACCTTGATCAATCTGAGCAGGTGAAAATTAAGAAAAAAATGTCTGGTGGTGTAAACATGATGAGCAAAATCAAAAGATGAATGAAAAAGTGAGAAAAACATTATCTACACATATGATAGCTAATGGGTTAATTTTCACACACACACACACACGAAATCAGTAATATAAAAGTACTGTTCTCCCTAAAAATTATTAATGACCTTCAAATATGGAAATAAACTCACTTTTAAAACATTAAAATTATCACTTAATATACTTTCCTAGCTATGGTAACTAGGTAGTTAGGGCAAAAAAAAAGTTACTTCAAAACTAAAGGAATATTTCTTCATTTAAGAATGGTATGTGGCAAGCTGTTTCTAAAGCAGCCCCAGCAACACATTTCCTGGCATTGGCACTACTGTGCCATCTCTCTCCCTGAGTGTTGGAGACCCTTCTAACCAAAAGAATTTATAACCCTTTGAATGAAAGACTAGTTTCCAATTAAGTTATGAAAGGATCCTGACTTTCATCTCACTCATCCTTTTTGCTTTTTCCCTCCTTCGTTTTAAAGACTGTCAAGTGCCCATTATGAGTGGTCAGTTCAGAGGCTCTGAGAAAAAGCTGGATCTATTCAGTCATCAGCCAGTAAAGACCTGAAGCTTGCCAACAGCTAGGTAGCTAGGTAAACTTGAAGAGGATTTGTTTCAGCACTAAGGTAACTTAAGGCTGTGCCCCAGATAACACCTGTCAAGCTTTATGACTTTGAGCCTGATGCCCTAGCCCAGCGGTGCCCTAACACACAACCTATGAGATAACAAATGAGTTATTTTGGTTTGTTTGCTTGCTTGCTAGTATGATGCTACTAAGCTTTGAAACAATCACACAGCAACAGGTAACTAATACAGATTTTGGTATCTGGAAATGGGAGGCTATCTTAGCTTAGAAACCAGAAAGAAAGCAGAGGCTGGGAGAATTTTGAAGAGCTTGTTGCAAAAAGCTTGAATTATTTTTGAACAGACTCTTAGTGGCAATTTCAATTTTGAGGATGCGCTCAGTGAGAGCACAAAGAGAAGAGAGGCATCTGCTGTGGGAAAGTGAAGAAAGAGATTCTTGCTACATAGAGGTACAAAACCTGATAACACTATTGCCTTTGGTAACACAGAAAGAGAGATTATTTGTAGAACCAATGGGGTGACCAGCTGGATCTTTGAAATGTTGAAGCTGCTGCTCAATTTGTTCTTATTTTGTGTGAGAATCTAATTTCCAAAATTACAAGCTTCAAAACATATACAGTTTGGGGGCTGGAGAGATGGCTCAGCAGTTAAAAGTACTGACTGCTCTTGCAGAGGACCTGGGTTCAATTCCCAGCACCCACATGGTGGCTACAAACCGTCCTTAACTCCAGTTCCAGGGGAATCCAAAGCCCTCTTCTGACCTCCACGGCATTGCATGACACAGGCGCACTCACATACATGCAGGTAATACACTCGTACACACAAAATAAAAATAATAAAATATTTTTTTTAAAAAGGAGCATAGCAATCCCCCATACCCTTCCTTCCACTAAGAAACCGTACACAGCCCATATTCATTTCCCCATTTACCTTTATCATCATCAACTCCATCATCCCCACTCAAAGAAAATTTAAATCAACAGGAATTTTTCTTAAGAAAGATCACATGAGCCGGGCGTGGTGGCACACACCTTTAATCCCAGCACTTGGGAGGCAGAGGCAGGCAGATCTCTGTGAGTTCAAGGCCAGTCTGGTCTACATAGTGAGTTCCAGGACAGCTGGGGCTACAGGGAGACCCTGTCTCATAAAAGACCAAAAAAGAAAGACTACATGGTGGAATGACCAGGGACTTTAAACAGCGGTCTTAGAGATACTCAAAGAAAGATATGGAGAAAAAAGTTGTTTGGGGCCTAAATATACAATATCAGAAGTTTAAAAATTCACTAGAAAGTCACTAGGCAAATTTGAGAAGACAGGAAGAAAAATAATCAAATTCGAAGAAAAGATAGATGAAATTATTGAATCTAAGAAACAGAATGGATGGGGGAAAAAAGTGAACATAGCCTAAGGGACACAAAGCAGATCAACACACATTATGGTACTTCCAGGAGAGAAGAGAAAGAGAAAAGGAGAGACTATTTGAATTAATATCAGCTGAAGACCTCTGAAATTCCATGGAAGACATGTTATAGACATTCAATAAGCTCAACAAACTCTACCAGGATGAAATCAAAGAGATCCACACTAAAGCACACTATAATCATATTGTCTAGACAGAATCTATGAAGCAGCAAGAGAAGCCATTTATCACACACCCAAGTACTTCTCAGCAGGCTTCTCAACAGAAACTTTGCAGGACAGAAGGCAGTGGACTGATACACCAAAGCAGGAAAATTTAAAACTACGAAATCTATCAACCAAGAATCTTATATCCAGCAAACTGTGCTTCAGATAAAATCAGAGCTGAGGGTGTCTGTTAGTACTAAGATCTTTTCTTCAAAATATGTCCTTAGGGTTGAAATGAAAGTACACTAGCAAGTAACTTAGAACCATATAAAGAAATGAAGATCTCAATAAAAGCAAATATGGGCAAGTATAAAAATTAGTATCACTGTAACTTTGGTTTGAAACTCTACTTTTTTGTTTTCTACTTGATAGAATAGGCTAATCATTTTTTAGAAGTTACTAGTTCAAAATCCATTATTAATGTAATTTGTTTTGTAGCACCACCTTTATCTTCTATATGCTTTAAGAGAATAATGCACAAAACCCTGCCCATTATCAGTCTATGTTTTTGGATACACATGCATACTATTGTGACATCAATAACAGAAAGCAGGTAGGTGCAAAGCTGTACCGAAGTAGGGTGTGCTTTTTAAGTTACCAGCATTAAGCTTGTATAAACTCAAATTTGAGTGTTAGAACTTTGAGATATTAAATATTATACTAACCATAAAGAAAATAGCTACAGAATACATGTAAAAGAAAATGAAATGCAATTAAAATGTTTGACTATTACAAAAAAACATTTTTTTTTACTGTTATTAGTTCTTTTCCTGTTGCTTTGACAAAATACCTTTGAAATGGCAAAACTAATTCAATTTTACTCTACCTGAATTTGCTTTACCCTGTGTTTTTTCCCAACTGTTCCCACTGTAGCCAGCCAGGCAGAACATCTCATGCAGGCAGTTTCAGGGAATACATTGTTTCAACAATGCTGGGAACCTTACAAGTAGCCAGGTAGCACATCAAGGTAACACATTCTCCCACCCAGCCTAACTGAAAGGTGTTGTTAACTGAAAATTTCTTTGTTAACTGACCTGCCCATGTTCTGGTGTAACTATGGCAAGCTAATGTAACTATGGTTATTGGCTTTATCCCGGGCATGATGTAATTGTGGTTTTAAGCTTTATAAACTCTGCCCTGCTTCTCCTCAGGGTTAACAGTCCTTTGGGGCATTAGCCCCCTCTCTGTCACCAGCTATTAATAAATTTGACTATCACTATGTGGAATTCCTCTGTGCATTTCACTCTGTATTATACCTTGACAAAGTCAACTTAAGGAAGAAAAAGTTCCAGGTTACAGTCCATCATTTTGGGGAAGTCAAGGTGGCAGGAACTTGAAACATCTGATCACATTACATCCAGATTCAAGAGCAGTGAGCAATGAATTAACGTATCCATGCTAATGGTCAGTGAGCTTTTTCTGCACTTCAACATTCTAGGATCTCCTGCCCAAGGAATGGTGCCACCCACATTCAGGGTAGGCCATCCCATTCAATTAACCCTATTAAGATACTCTATACAGGTATGCCCACCGATCAACCTAATCTAGATAATCCCTCATTCAAACTCCCTTTCCAGGTGATTCTAGATTGATTCAAGAGACTCACTTTAGATCCAAAGACACAACTAGGCTAAAGTGAAAGGATGGAAAAAAGATCTATCTTTGTGTCTGGTGATATAGCTCATTGGTAGACTAGCAATAGTATAAGTCTCTGAGTTCAATCCCCAGAACCATCTCCACATGCACACAAAATGGAAGAGAAAAAATTTATTCTATATAAATGTAACCAACAGAAAGTAGGGAAGTTATGAACAAAACTTGATAGCATTGAAGATATAGGCAGGCAGTTCTAAGATAGTTTTAAATAGTGGAGCACCTTAATACTCTATTCTTAATAATGGAATAAAGAAAGGGTACACAAGGTAAGAAAATATGACTTGAGCACATAAACCAACAAGATCTAACAGACAAACATAGAAGAGCCACTAACAGAATGCATATATTTCTTCTGTGCATGTGGGGTATTCTTCAGGCTGGACCACATGTTAGGCCAGAAAGTCTCCACAGAGATCAAAACAAGTAAGGGGCCATGGGAAAGAGGCTTCATGGGAGGGGAGATAGAATACAGTGATATAAAAGGGAAAGGGGGAGGCTAGAGAGGTGGCTCAGCAGTTAAGAGCACTGACTACTTTTACAGAGGACCTGGGTGCAATTCCCAGCACCCACATGGTGACTAACAACTGTCTGAAACTCCAGTTCCAGGGGATTCAATGCCCTCTTCTGACCTCTGCAGGCATTGCATGATACAGGTGCACTTACAGACATGCAGGCAATATACTCATACACATAAAATAAAAATAATAAATATTTAGAATATAAAAAATAAAGGGAAGGGAAAGTAATGAAGTAGGAAGGGTTAAATGGTGTGGGAAATGGGAGGGCAGGACAGAGGAGGGAGATTAGGGAGGGACAACTAACAAAGACCTTTTGAATGAGACATATGGAAACCTACCACTATAGAAGCTTCTTAATGTGTGTGTATATCTATATCTATATGTATATATATATGTATATGTGGATGAGGATAGTTTAAATAGTGTTACCCTATAATGGGGGAGAAAATGTCTCTACCAGACAGAATAGGCTAGCTAATAGAAAGCCCAATGTTAGGAATGGGCTCCCTTTTATGAAGATGGTGACCAGGGTTCCCACAGACCCTCAAAAAATACTGGTTATTGCCCTTGTTCTTGGTTCCCTGACAGAAAGTCATGATAAGACCCTATTGCTGAAGACACTACATATGTGAGTTGTAGAACAAACAAGGAGAAATTAAGCTGGTGCTGAACTCAAAGCTTCATCCCTACTGGCTTGCTTTCATAGAGCTGGAAGGTGCTATGCAAACTACTGGAAGAGAAAAGTAACCATCAACATTGCCCAGCTGTGAACCCTGTTAAGCTACAATAAGAACTGGCCTGACAAGATATGACCACTAGTGTGCAATAGAGGCACAAATGTTATGGGAGTGACCAATAACTTGAATGGATTTAAGGCCCACTCACAAGATGGAGCCCATACCTGGCACTAATATCAGGCCTAGGAACCTGTGGTTAGACAGATCATGGGTTTTCACATAGGGAAAAACTTACTGCTATTATTCTGCTAAATGGACACAGTCACAGTATTAGACTAAGGCCAATGATTTACTGTCATATCCAAAAATTAACACAGCTCTCAACTCTCATCAGAGAAGCTGCTTCTTATAGCAGATGGAGATTAAAATAGAGACTCACAACTGGTCAATGTGCAGAGAATAAGAGAATGTAGGGTGCTTAGCCCTGAATGGGACACCTATGTCAAACCCTTGCCTCCCAAGGCTCAGGGATCACTGTAGAAGAGGGATGGAAAGAGCCAGAGGGAATGGATGACCACAAGGAAGCAGTGTTTTGCAGATAGCAGGGCAGTTACTTTTATGAATTCACAGCAATTGTAACAGTATGCATAAGAAGACCTATATAAGTCTCAATAAATTTAATAGGAGATTTTGTACAAAATACCTTCTTTGACTACAAGAAGATAAAAGTTAGAAGTTGATAGCAGATGAGAAACTGAAACATTCACGTTTGTAGAAATTAAACACCATACTCTTCAACACCTAGTACATCAAAGAAAAAATACAAGGGAAATTAGAAAATACTCGTGTTGCTGTATAGTATATGCTCTCATTTAAAAGAAGAAAGGAGATGGTTTAGTGAGTAAAAGTGCTAGCCTTGCAAGCCTAACAACCCAAGTTTAATGTTCAGGAACCCTCAGTGGAGAGATAGAACTGAAAGCTGTCCTCTGACCTCTACACTGTGCACTTACACACACACACACACACACACACACACACACATTATATACACAAAATAAAAATTTTTTAGAAGAGAACTCTGAAGTCAACAACTAACTTTAACACTAAAGAATCTGAAAGGAGAAGAACAAACTAAAATCAAATATTAAATATCAGAAGAGACATAAAAAGACAAACAAATCAACAAAACCAAAAATTGATTCGTTAACCTTTAGCTAGCTAGATTGACAAAGTAAAAAATAAGACCCAGATTATAACATCCAAAATGGGGACCTAACTTCTAATAAAATGGTTTTAAGAAGGTCCTATGAACAATTGTGTGACAGCACATTGGATAACCCAGAGGGAATAGACAAATTTCTAGAAGCACAAAACCTATCAAGACTTATCACAATGAAATACAGTATCTATATAGACCTAGAACTAGTAAAGAGATTCAATCAGCAATAAACAAATTCCCTACAAAGAAAAGCCCTAGATCTGCTGGTTTCACTGTGAATTTTATTAAACATTTCAAGTAACACAAATCTTTTTCAAACTTTTGGAAAACAAGGAAGAAAGAACAGCACTTCATATTCTGTGACACCACCCCATCCTTGTACCAAAAGCAAACAAGACACTACAAGAAAACTACTGACTAAAATCCCTTATGAACTCTGAAATAAAAATTTGCAGCAAATTACTACCAAACTGAATTTAGTTGCATATGGACAGATTCTATACATCGTCCTAAGTAACTGGGATTTATTCCTAGAATGTGAAGATAGTTTACATATAAAAATCAATTAATGTAACTGCACTAAAAGCATAAAGAGAAGATGCAGAGTCATTTCAACTGACACAGAAAAATCATTGGACAGCAATTTCCTTTCATAATAAGATTACTCAACATACTAACAGAAGGAAACTATCTGAATATCCTGTTCAGTTTGAACATGAAGTGCCTCTCCTGAAGCTCAAGTACTAAAGGCTTGGTCACCAGCTAATTTGGGGAGGAGTAATTGGATCATGAGTTTTTTTGACTTAACACCAAATTAAATCTAAGTATGCACTCATACTTTGATGGCTCTATTGAGAGGCTGTGGAAACATTAGAAGGTAGAATCAAAGTGAAGGAAGTAAGTCACTGGGGGCATGCTTTAGCAGGTCCCATCCTGTGTTTCTCTCCACTTCCTGGCCGTCCTGTGGTAAGAAGCTTCCCCTACCATACAATATCTCTTCCAAGATAATCTTCAATGGATCCAGCTGACATTGGATTGAAATCTTTGAAACCATGAGCCAAAAACAAACCCAGTGTCCCCTGTTTTCCTGAAGCATTTTGTCAGAGCACAAAAAGTTTGACTAACACACATCCTTTCATGATAAAAGCCCTCAAAAGATGTATAGAAGGAAACTACCTGAACATAATAAAATCTGTATGTGAACAACCCATAGCTAACATCACATTAAATGATTAATAAGTAAAAGATTTTCCTCTAAGATTAGGAAGAAGTCAAGAATGTCTGTTTTTGCCACTTCTATATTTCTAGAAGTTCAAGCCAGACCAATTATGTAAGAAAATAAAATGAAAGGTACTCAAATTGAATAGGAACAAATAAAATTATTTGTTCACAGAAGGCATTATTTTATTTTTAGAAAACTCTAAAGCTTCTACCCTAAACAAACAACTTTGATTTTAAAAGTTTCCCACAATAACAAGATAAAAAAATACTCAAAAATATGTGCTAGCAATGAACAGTCTGAAAAAGAAGTTCAGAAAATTCCATTTACAATAACACCCAAAACAATAAAATACTTAGGAATTAGCCAAGGAAAGAGAGGACTTCTATACTGAAAAATATAAAACTACCGAGAGAAATGAAAGAAGACGCAAATAAGTATAATAATAGCCCATGCTGAATAGCATTTAAAATGCTAATACGTCCCAAAGTCATGCACAGATTCAATGCAATCTCTACCAAAATCTCTGAAACATTTATTGCATATATATGTTAAAAATTCATCCTAAGGAATCCCAAAATAACCAAAATAATATTGAAAAAGTACAATATTAAAGACTCCTATTTCTTGACTGAAAAATTACTTCAAAGCTACAATAATCAAAACAGTGTGAGAGGCAGCATAAATTGTCCAATTTGTAGTGTGCTTGTTGCACTAACATGAGGACCTGAGTTCAGATCAAAGGGCTGGGTGTGGCATCACATGCTTATAACCCTAGTGCTGGGGAGGATCTCTGGGGCTCACCAGCCAGCTAGTCTAGATGAACTGGTGAGCTCCAGGTTCAATGAGAAATGCTGCATCATAAAAAATAAGGTGGAAAACAATATAGGAATGCTAGAAATAAGTTTGGGGTCACAAAGGAAGAGACCACCGCTATAGTTAAAGTGTCTTGACAAGGTAAAACTTCATACTTCTGATGAGAAGGGTACACAGCTAACAAGAAAATAGAGAAGTAAGCACATGAGACAGGAAATATGATAGGTTTTTATCCTAATGCAAGAGTACTTATTAGCTAGGGTCCAGCATCACAGTCTTTCATGGTTGGCTAGTTTTAAAAGAATTAATGCAAAGAAGGAAAGAGGGAAGGGGCTGACCATGCAAGGCCATCAAGTTCCTGGAATGAAGCAGGGCCTTTGTGTAAACAAAAGTTTTACAAGGTCAGGTGGGGGGAGATTAAAAGATTTGAATTCCTTGTCATAAAAAAAGTTTTACAGCATTTGACAGAAAAGACTAGTATTTAATGTTTCTTACAAGAAGACACCCAGTATTGACCACATGTACATGCACACAAATGTACACACACATATAATATTATACAGTCATGAACACACACACACATATATACAGATATATAAACACAATGAAAAAGAATAAGCAGCCAAAAAAAACCTCTTGTTCAAAGTTATCACAACCTAAATTATAGAACCCTCCCTGTATTCAAATGTAAAAGTCCTGACTCCTCCCATGCAACTATTGGACATAAGGGCTTTAAGGAGGTAGTTAATGTTGAGGGAAGAGCCTTAATTCATAGAACTAGTTCCCTTATAAGAAGAGGAAAAGACATCAGAACTCTCTCTCCACCCTTTGAGGACTCACAAAGACAGACAGGTAAATGTCAGACTCTTAACCATGGTGGCATCTTGACTTAGAACTTCAAAAATAAATTTCTGCTGTTTCAGCCACTCAGTCTAAGGTATTTTGTCATGTAATCCTAAGTTAACTAATTCAATGGTGAAGTAATTTTCCCCAAGGATGATAGGACCATTCAAAGAGGAAAAGACAGTCTTTTCAACAAATGGTAATGGGAAAAATACATTCACGTGCAAATAAAGAAGATGTACCATTATCTAATAGTATACAAACTATTAACTAAAATGGATTAAAGACCTAAACATGAGCTGGAATTCTAACACCATGTGACGAACTTACATGACAAAGCTGTTATGACATTGGATTTGGCAATCAGTTTTCAGATATGACACCAAATGCACAACAACAAATAACTCAGTTGTTTTGAAAATTTAAAACTTATATGCATCAAAGGCTATTATCAACTTCTAGTATGGGAGAAAATATTTTTGAATTTTATGTCTAGTAGGTTTTGTTATCCAGGATATGTAGAAAACCTCTAAAACTCAGCAGTAACAACAAACCAATTTTTTTAAAGGTAAGGGTCTTAAATAGACATTTCCTTGAAGAATATTTAGAAATAGCCATTATGCATATGAAAAGATACCCATTAGTTAAGAAAATGCAAATCAAAACCAAACCAGAATACCAGCTCACAACCATTAGGATGAGTTTGTTAAAAAGAAAAACAGAAATAGCAAATGTTGGTGAAGATGGGAGAACTTAGAACCTTGTGCCCTTTTGGTGAGAATGTGAAATAATCCAGCTGGTGGGAGAAATAGTATGGTGGTTTATCAAAAAATTAAAAACAAAATTACAGTATGATCTATGGGGTTCGGCTTCTGGGTATATACCCCAAAAACTAACAAGAGTAGTGAAGAAATATTTGTACACTCATGTTCCTAACAGCACTCTATTCACGATTAGACAAATGGTAAATGCAACTCAGGTATATATCAACAAATAGATAAGCAATATATGGTGTATATATATATATGTATACAAACACACACCATGGGATTATTACTCACTTTTCAAAAGAAAGGAAATTCTGACACATGCTAGCTACAACATGGATAAACTGTGAGGACATTGCTATGTGAAGTCAGTCAGTTACCAGAGGACAAATATTTCTGAATCCATTTATATAAGGTACTAGTCAAATTCATTCAAACAGAAAGTAGAACGGTGGCTGTCAAGGGCTAGTGAAGAAGGGAATGTGGTGTTCCTGTTTAATGAGTACAGAGTTTTAATTTTGTAAGATGAAAAGTGTTATGGAGGTAGACGGTGGTAATGGTTGCACAGTATAAAGGCATGTAATACAATGAACTACATATACTTAAAGTCTAAATGATTTAAAGATGCAGGACTTCATAGTTTTAAAACTTCTCAATCTCTCCAGATTTAAAAGGTATAATATTAAAAAATGACATCTCAGAAAAGTTCATACTGTGGGTACTGTAAAGAGAGCCCTGGTCTAAAGGTGATGCCAAGGATGTGATTTTTAAAAGGGCTTTGCTGATTAAGAAAGTAAAAAATGGTACCTTCAGAGTACTAAACAGCCACACAAAGGCCTTTTAAAATGAGGAAGGGTGTGCTTCACAAGTCTCAATGAAATAGGGCCTCTGGGAAGCTTAAGAGCTTTGTCCGTCAGACTTCTAAACATGAACCTAAAGGAGAGAAGGACTTGTCTAGAAGAGATTTCTGTCCTGACTTTTGTGTGATTGAATGAACACTAATGAGATTCACAAGAATCCTACAATGTCTTTGTAAGAATTCTGCCAGCTTGAATAGGAAAGGACAGAATGATAAGTATAGTACAAAACTAAAACATGTTATAGGGTCTCCACAATTCTACTGACAGGAAAAGCAGACTAAAACAACTTAACTGTAACATATTCTCCCATTTTGAGACAGGAAAGGTGGCTCAGAAGCCCAGACTGCAGAGCTGAAAACCATAGAGACATCTCTAGGTTTTAAGAGCTAATCAAAGAACTTCCAGTATTGGAGCAACTGAGTTTCAGAACTGCAATGGACCAGTGACTCTTTTATCTCTCGTTTCCCATGTTCTTAAACAGAAAGATTCCAAGTGGTTATGCAATGTCTATCTCACTACTGTATGGTTGATATGGGTAGGGAAGACTTTCATAGGTTGAGAGGACCTAACAGAACGAAAGTGGCAGGTGTTGTACCTAAGGAATGGTATCTGAGTAACTTAATATTCACTTAGACATGATCCAGGTGATGAGATTAAGAATTTTAAGCTACTACTATAATTGAATGTAACTTTGAAGGGCAGAATGAAGAGATGAGTATATTTTGCACCGAGGTGTTGGGGGACCCTGCCGTGAAGGTCACAGTCCACCATCTTGGAGGACTCCCTTTCTCAGCAGGGGCTTCCTACTCTCTACCTGACCTTATTTGGAGAATGTCTCCAAGCACAGATGTCTGACCTTATTTGGAACATGACTTTTGACATAGTTCCCTGCAAAAGCTGCCCCTAGGTTTTTCCTGTAGATAATTAGGCACTGCACTACAGCCACTCCATCCCACCTACCCTTTCTACGTGAAAGGGTCCCCCGGCCACATGAAAATAAAGCATACAATGAACAACTATCAGGTAAAGCTTTGGCTGCCGTCTTCACCCTATATCTTCCCTTCAACCCCCTGAATAAATGAGCTGTCTCACTGAAGCTGACTCCCAGAAGGTTTTTCTTTCGTACTCATGGCCATCTTAACCCTGTTTGTCGCCTCTGCTCCCTTTGTTCTCACGGATCGGTGGCCGACCCATGAGGAATGAGAGACCCACATAGAGGGAAGGAGGAAGACTATATTTGACAGCCTCTAAAATGGTCTCCAATGATCCCTATATTCCCATAGTTGTCCCTTCTGAGAACCCTCTTCCTTTGTGTGTGGTAGCATCTAGTGACTTGGTGTGTGTCAGGGGAGGGTACATATGTGTGTGCATGTGTGGGAGGCCAGAGGTCAATCTTAGGTGTTGCTCCTCAGGAACCAACCACCTTGTTTTTGAGACAGGGTCTCTTTTGGGGATCTGGGAGTATTGATTAGGCTAGGCGGGCCCCCCAAGCTCCAGGGATCTTCTTGTCTCTGTTTCCCCAGTGCTGGGATTACAGATGTGTACCACCATGTCAAACTCTTTATGTGGGTGCTGGGGATCCAACTCAGGTCCTCATGCTTGCATGGTAAGCACTTTACCAAACTGAGCCATCTCCCCAGACCCTGCTGATACCTTTTACAACCAAAGATAAGACATCCCTTCCCAAATTGTTACAAAAAATTGTGGATTCCACCTTTCTCCTCTCTTTTGCTTTTTGCCCTCACTTACTCTGGGTGACACTGATTGTTACAATGTAAGCTGCCCTGTAGAGAGGACAGTAAGGCTTTAAGTCCTGCTAACAGCCATGTGAACAAACTCAGAAGCACAGAGCTTTTAGATGACAACAATTCTGGTGGATACTTTAATTACAGCCTTTTGAGACACTCTCGCCCAGAGGATATAACTAACCAGAGCCTGGAGTCTCAGTGCAAAAAAAAGAAACTGTGAAATAATGAATAATTGCTGTTTGCTATTTCTACATTTGGGTAATTTGTTACATAGCAATAGACTAATATACCTACCATGAATATTTGACCCTTAGTATTTATTTTCAGTATGTATATAATACAAATATTTATATTTATACTATACTATAATATAATGCCTTAGACCATTCACAAAAGTTAATTCTATATTATTAGTCCTGAAAAAAAATGCAAAGAAAGCTAGTGCAGCTGAAATCCTCTGATCAAATAGGGAAACGCATCCTGGCAGCAGTTTCTTAACAACTTTCTTAAAAATTATGAAGATGAAAGGAAATCACAACACAAATTACATGATTTCTAGAAAAACAGCAGCAGCAGCAACAACAGAACAGAAAAACATACATCATGTCCTATAGGATAACCACATCACGGAGAGGAGATTACCTATAATGTTAACTATTTGTATTAATTTATATGTTACTCATGTGGAAATAAAAATTTAACTTTCCAATTCAAGAAATTGCATGGTACCAACAGATTACTTAGCTAAGAAGTATAAAAGGCTAAGAAATATAAATTAACAAATAGACAACCGGAATGGGTAGTTTCTGTAGTTCTTTGAAAGTACTACTAAGCTTAGCATATTTTATTCTTTAAACAAGAATTTTAGCTATTCAAAGAAGATTGTTAGAAGTATATTTAAAATAATAATTTCAAAGCTTCTGAGAATTCCTGAGAATAATGATTTATTTTCCTGAATTTCAAAAAGTAACATGTCAGAAATTTGAAAACATTGAGAAATTTTCTTTTTTCATAGTATAATTCTAAAAATTCATCATTGTTGCTAAGTAAATATTCTTTAAAAAAAAAACACCCAAACTAGATAAGGAAATAACAAGTTCAGAGAAAAGAAACAACAAATGCTAGTAGATTACTCTGACCAACTCTATATGTTTGAAGCATTCTTGAAATGGATATATTTTTAGGAAATTATAAATCATCACCAAGCTGTCATGTGCCTATAATCACAGCACTGGGGAGGTGAGGGACAGGGGTGGAGATAGGTGGATTCCTGAAGCTCACTGGCTGTCCAGTCAAATGGATCAATGAACTTCATGTTCAGGGAAAGACCATGTCTCAAAATAGAAATATAGAGAGCGGTTAAGGAAAGAAATGCCTACTTCTGGCTTCCACAGGCATGTATTTGTGCATATCTGCACTAAACAACATACATACAACACATACACACACACATACACACACACACACACACACACACACACAATGAAAATATACAAGCAGCAGCAAATCCAAATTGCCACAGAAAAAAATTTCATGATCAAAGAGCTCCCTTTCCTTTCAAAATGCACCAAGTCAAGAAGTATTTTTCAGTTCACATTTCACCACTACTCAGCAGTGTTACAGAGAGAGTAGGTGATTAAATTAGGCAAGAGAAAGAAAAATGAGGTGGTAAGAAAGGAAAAAGCAACACTTTAATTATCTTTAGGAGTCATATGGTTAATAGGCCTCACGAAGTTCTAGAGGACACACATTTCACAACTAGTGCTGATCTGGTCCATGTGACAGGGAATAGAGGACACTCAGCTTGGAGCAGGGCCAAAACCAGAAAAGAGCTCTGTATAGAATGAGGTGTGATTATGGCATATTTGGATTCCTGGGCTAAGTTGGTATTGGAGATAACACTGGTACTGTTGCACAGTTAACCAGCAGCTCTGTTCTGTTATAGAGATTTCTCTTCCTTCAAAGCACCCTGAAGTTTTCTGAAAGTTGCAATCCAAATGCAGCAACGAGAACTTTATCCCCAGCCTTCTTTGATGAGGTTTCCCTCACCCCCAAGACCTAGGTTTTGAGTTCTGTGTTATAATGGGGATTTATACCTGTTATTCATATGGAACATTTTATTCCTTACCTCGCAAGAGCTAAACTTACATAAATACTGTCCTCCTAACTTAATTCCACAAAAGAAAAGATCTTTGACCTTGGCCTTGCTCATAGATTTTCTTTTCTATCTATCCATCCATCCACAGAAACATTTACCTTTTTATGAGGTTATCATTCTTTTGGGTCTTAATATTTTACTGAGGATGTTTTATTATTATGATCTTAAAGCCATTGTGACTGGAAATCTACTAAAGGTGGCCCTTTGTGTGTGTGTATGTGGTATGCACACATGTGGGGACTGGGGTAGGGATTGAATCAGGGCCTTGTATATGCTAAAGCACATGCTCTACCCTTGAACTACAATCCGACTCCCTAATGATGGAATTCGGGAGGGGGGGCATGTGAATGTGAGGGTGTACATGGAAGCCAGAGGTCAACCTTGGGTGTTGTTTTTCTGGAGCACCCCCCCTCCCCCCTTTTTTATTTCCTGAGACAGAGTCTCTCACTAGGACCTGGGGCTTGCTGATTAGGCTGGGCTGGCTGGCTGGCCAGCAAACTCCAGGGTTCTACCCTGTCTGTCTTGCCAGTACTAGGATTATTAGCATGCACCACTGCTCCTGGCTTTTCTGTCATCTTTTTCTTTGCTTTGCTTTTCTTTCTTTTTTTTTTTTTTTTTTTTTTTAATGTAGTCAATGTAGGTACTGGAAACCAAACTCAGGTCTTCACTTTACCTACTAAGTCATCTTTCTAGCCCTTTAAAAGAGATGTTTCAAGATTTTTCTTTTAGGCAGTATTTTTTTGATAGCTGAAACAGTATTTAGGGGAAAAATGGATTCTTCACTCATATTTCTTGCTAAACTAAATTCTCAGTAGCTTAAAGATTTAATGCAACTATGGCTTTTAAAATAGGGCATATAGGGGCTGGAGAGATGGCTCAGCAGTTAAGAACACTGACTGTTCTTGCAGAAGACCCAGGTTCAAATCCCAGGACCCACATGGCAGCTAACAACTGTCCGTAACTCCAGTTCCAGGGGATCCGACAGCCTCTTCTGTCCTTTGCGGGCAATAACCTATGTTCAGGCAGTACACGAATATACATAAAATAAAAACAATAAATAAAATATTAATAAAATAAAATAGGACACATGAAGCATTAAATATAAAGGAAAGACATTAAAAAGGGTGACTCCATTAAAAATAAGAACTTGTATCCAAACAGTACCACTGAGAGCAAAATGGAAAGCTACAGAGGGGAAAATGTATTTGTAATGCATATATCTATTAAAAGGCTCAAAGTCCAGAACCTATGTTTTAAAACTAGTCTAGGTTCATAAGACATACAAAAAAAAGAAAGAAAAACTCTTAAAAAATCTCATTTTATGTTGTACAGTTTTTAGAACAGCATCTAATAAATGCTGATATGGCTATTTCAAAAAATTCATTAAAAAATAAGATTGTTGGTAATGTAGAGTAGTAAAACACTCTAGAAAACTGGTACTATCTACTAAAGTGAATCTGTTAAAGCTAACCATAGCCTTTCAAAGGTCATATAGATTAAGTCATACAGGCTCATCTAAAGTCACATAGGAAGAAAGTAAAATAACGTCGATATGCTATTAGATCTTTGCTCTTTATTGTTATCTTGCTCTTCCAACTTCATCCAGGTTCTCTCAGTGCTGTGAATGGGCTATATATCTTTCTATATGTTCAGTGGTATTTGCATTTGTTTAAAATAGAAGCCTTCAGCTGGGTGTGGTGGTGCAAGCCTTTAAATGTAGCACTGGGAAGGCAGATGCAGGTGGATCTCTGTGAGTTAAAGGTTAGCCTGGTCTACTTACCTGGTTCTAGGCCAGCTAGGGCTGCACAGTGATATCCCATTGATAAATAAGTAATACTACCTTATCACAGACTACCCTTTGTGACTGTTGAGATTGACTGAAACTTAATAAAAGTCTAAAACTGAAATACTGAATCAGGATCAGGATGAGCATCAAATAAAGTATTAGTAACTGTTACTTTTCTGATTTCAATAAGATGTCATTCAAAAATATGCAGTGCTGGGGAGATGGTTCAGTGTTAAAGAGCTTACAGAGCAAACATGAGATCAAAGTTCAGATCCTCAGAACCCACATAACTATCAAGTGGACATGGTGATCACCTATAATTACAGTCCCAGAAGGTGGAGACAGAGGATCCTTAAAGCAAGCTGATTAGCAAGACTAGACATTTGAAAACTCTGGGTTTGATTGAGAGACCCTACCTTGGTGAATAAGGTAGAAGGAGCGACAGATTTCTGACATCAGCTTTAGGCTGCCACACTTATGCATACATACATGCATGTACAAGCTCATACACATGTGCACCACACACAAGGAAACACACATATACATACACACATGAAAATGGAAAAAGAAAAATATATTCATTTTTTAAAGCTCATTTGCCTTGTTAATGATTCTTTTGGTTGAAATCCTCAGTGCTCAAAAATATGGCTCTTACTTCCTGACTATAATCAAGATTCAAGGCCATGGTCTTGCTTAATATTTGTTGTTTCTGATGTCATCTATCTGTCATCTTAGAGCCCTGCTGAACCTCATGTTTGTAAATCTACTAAACCGGCTGCTATTTTATTAAGACTATCATCTGAAATGGCCACCTGGGAATCACCATAGGTTTTTACTACAGAAAATGCTTCCCAATTCCTGTTGCTTACTAAGATCTAGTAAACCTGTATCAGTGGAGTAAAGGGTATGATGGTTGTGGTAAAACTTTTGAAAACCTTTCCAAATCTTCTCTGGGACATGCTAAGTTGTGTTTATACTGTCCGTCCACAGGCGTCCAAGCATGCAGAAGCATGGAGACTGGGTAACTAAACATTCCTGTGACCATTAATACTGCCACACCAATCTATTAACAGGTCTTGATAACACTCCATAGAAGCCTGAAATGCATTCATGGAATACTTCACTTAAAAGCAGATTAAAAATCAGGGAGTTTCAATTTGTGTTATTTAATAATAATATCCATCCTGGAGGCCTCTTCACTAATTTCAAATCCCTTTCAAAAACACTGAAACATTTTAGTACCTAAGAAGGGGAAAAAAAGGGACTCAAGTTTCAATTTAAAAAAAAAAGTCTGGATATTTCAAACAGTTTTCTGGAACAAAGTGAAACAAAGAAATCTCCCCAGATGTCAACATTTTCCCAGGAGATCAAGAGGCTTGGGCATGGACAGGAGTAAAGAGAAGTGTACTTCTGAGCTCTGAATCTGCAGGAGAGCTTTTTCTTGATTGATTAAAGAAGCAAAAAAACTGAATTAAAGCAATCTGGCCAAATGAGAATACAGGTTAGTAATGACTTTTTCTTCCTCCTTAAGAAATTTTATGACAATTCTATACATGTGGAAATGCGTAGGCTTCTTTAGCACAAATTTCATTTTAGACTCCGAAATGGTGAAAAGTTCTTCCACATGAACAAACAATGAAAAAGTTAATGCTGTATTCAGATAAGTCGCAAATCATGTCAAATATATAATTCATACATTATATTACACACATAACACTGTTTTTGATCAAGGTTCAGTGCATATTTGTTATATGGCCTACTGATCATATTTATTAAGAAAACTATGACCCAATTCCCTTTGTTCCTCTTCTAATTAAAATTGTCACAAGGCCCAACTTTCTTGCATTTCCTATATTTCTGAGACAGCTCTGTCTCCTTTAGGGCTCTACTTTATGTTTCCAGAACAAGGCATAAGGGTTCACAACAATGAATTGTAGAGTCAGGGGCTGTAGGATGGAACTGACCATGGAAGTCTAAGTGAAGGCAGTGTGTCTCAAGTCCTAGGATGGCACAGCAGTAGCCAGAGGGACCCCAGACCCACCTGCCTCTATCTTTGGTCATTCTGGCAAACAAATTTCCAAATGGACCATTCTTGGTGTTGGTCCTCACTATCACTAGAATGTCCTTCCTTCTTGAGCGCTCTCATGGTCAGAATTCATCTCTAGACTTCCATGACTGAAAAGCTCCTACAAATAGTCTTTTCATAGCTCCCTGGAATTCTGTTAGAATACAAAGGTGATTTTATCACAACTTCAAAGGATATTTTGATTAGTTAGTATATAGCAGATGACTTTGGTTACAAATTTTGTGACCATGGAGCCTATCATCCAAATGGCACATTTTAAAAGCCAAAGCAGGGTCAACTGTAATTTATAAGTCTACTCGGCAAAAAACAAGACAATTCTGGGCTACCAGAACCCATGGCCATCCTGTAGACTGCTGTCTTCCTTTATGCCTACTTCTGTAACTTTTATAATCACTTGAGATAAAATTCCCACACCATGCATTTCATGCACCTAAAATGTCCAAGCAATATTTTTACTCTGTATGCCCATTTCACAGCCATCACCCAAGCCATCTCAATCATCTTCATCATTCTCAAATGAAACCCCATTCCCATTAACAGTCCCTCTGGCTCCCCGAAACCCCTGTATCATGCACTATATAGACATTTACTTATTTTGTCTCTATGCATTTGCCAATTCTTGAAGCAAGTGACCATTTATAATTGTTTTCTTTCATTTATCATGATGTTTTCAAAGTTAAACCATGCTGTAGCACAGGTTGGTCCTTTGTTTCTTTTTATTGCTAAATAGTGTTCCACTATAAGGATATACCACATTCTGCTTATCCATTCATGAGCTGATGGACATATGGGTTGGTTATACTTCTTGACTCCTATGGGTAATGCTGATATGAGCATTTGGGTGGAAGTTCTTGTGTAGACACACACTTCCACTCCTTTTTGGTATATAGCTATTTGTACCCCCTTCCTTTTTAGTCATCCATGTACAACACACTTACCTTGGAAAATTCTAGTAGAGGGTTTTCACACACCAGGTAAGAAAGCAAGAAATCAGTAAAAAGAACCTGAAAAGAAGAATACTATGTTACTTCAATAAATGAAATGAGTATCTTTCTTGAAAATAAATAATACCTAGAAGGTATAAAAAAACAGAGGAAAATGTTTTATTTCAAAATCATATGGAAAAATTACACATACAATATCTTTACATGAGTCCATGTGCATAGCTGAAGGCTATATAACAAGAAACAATGCCTGACAGGTCATGGTAGCCCAAGAGACTCCCAAGATTACACAGGCTGTTGCCACAGTCCCTGATTGCTTCCAAGAGCTTGAAGGTAAGACTATTGTTGAAGACAAGACATACTTCAGACACAAGACTTGGAGCAATGGAAATGACCTGGAAGCCACCTCCCTGAAAGCTAGCTCTCATAGTTTTGAAGAACTCTATGCAAGCTGCTAAGGGAGAACATCAATTGATGGTCCACCTCAGCTTTAAGGCCTAATAACCACAACAATGATATTGGGGGCACTGGTGGAACTTTTATCTTGAGGGTAATCAACAGCTAACTACACAATAGCTGGAGAGGCCACAGATCTTAGAGAATACCCAAAGGCTGTCATATCTCTAGACAAATGTAAATTCTTAGTAAGTGTTAATTATGGATCCTTGTATTTACAGACAAATATGACAGTCACCACACATGAAAAAAGTTTCTTTTGCAACAAAGGCTTTCACAAAGTTTCACAAGAGTCACACACAAAGATTAAGTGTCTGTGAAATGCCCAACCTTAAGTGACATAGGAACCACTACACCAAAGGCTTACAGAACCTGGTGGAATAAGAGGTAGAGAGAATACTAATGCATCTTTCAACTCTCATCAATGAAGTTCCCTCATGCAATGGAGGACAATGAACACTAAGAGCCACAAATGGCTAAAATGTACAGAATAAGAGTCTGCAGAATGTGGGTCCCTGGACAAGACTCCCACATTAAACTTTACCCACCCAGGGCTCAGGGATCATCATGGAAGAGGTGGAGGAAAGACTGTAAGAGCCACGGGAGGAGGTGAATAACCACATGGATACAGAGGCTTACAGCCTCCTGGGACCTTGCACATATGAACTTACAGCAATGGTGACAACATGCACAAGATCCATGCATACACAAGAAGACAAAAACCCAGCATAGAACTGTGGAAATGGGCAGCAGGCCCCAATCTTAGCTGAAGAGCTACTGGGCAGCTGATTACTGCTGCATGTGAAAGAGCTGATCTTCTTTAAGGGAGTGAGTCTAGATAGGCTGACTAGACCTCAGTGAATGAAGGTGCACTGAAGGATGTCAGGGGATACTAACTTGACTTGATATGCCTTAACATCAATGACAGAATGCATGAAATCCAGTGGAGGGGGAGGGGCTATGGGAAGGTGCCCATGGGGAAGGGGATATAAAGATGATTAAGCTATTATGTATGAAATACACAAAAATTCAATTAAAAATTTTAATTAAAAATACATTTATACCTTTTCTAGAATTAACTGAAAGACTTCTTTAGAGATTAGACTGAGTGAGAAAACATATACATGAGGAAGGAATCAACCTTAAGGATCAGTAGAAATTCCTGCTGGGCTGCCAAGGGTCCTTGCTTCATAGTTCAAAAGCATTTACCCAAGAGCGGATGGACTAATACATCAAAGCTCATCTAACACTAGCAAAAAGCTCCTGGGTCTTTGCTCTTTGAGCAAATATTTATATTCTGTGTCTTGAAAAAAAGTTTTAATTTCTACTGTTAACAGCATACTCACTGATGATTTCTTTGTTTTTTTTCTTTAAAATGCATGGCATGGGCAGGTTAAATTTTCAGGAAATGAGTTTAACCTTTTAAAGATCTGCACATAGGTGTAATAGTCTTATGTGAAGAAACACATAGTGAAGTTAAGTGTGTTGAAGTAAATCAATAGCTACAGGTTTTTCTGCTACAGAGATGAAACCAGCAGACTAAGTAGATCCTTATTTGTTTGTCCCAAAGGCTGGGCTGTACTCTTTCTTCTGCAGTGCTGGTTTCTATTCACTTGCTGCCTTTCTCAGGTCTTTTGCTGACCATCATCAATCTTTCAAGCTACAGCTGGGTGGGTTCAGAACAAAACCACCAGAGGAACTGAAAAATGAAACATTTACCTGCATTAATGGGGGAAAAGGTCCATCAACCTTTGCCTTTCAAATGCAACCACATTTTAAATTTTACTATGTTCTATTTACTTTCCAGATAGAAGGTATGATAAATATATACCTACAAGTATTTACTGGTCCCATATAATATGCATACACACAGTTTATTTATTTATTTTACTATCTATCCCCATTTGTAATGAGGTATAATATATAGAGTTCATTTAGTTACCATGGAAACAGTGGTCTGTTTCTTATCACAGAGCCACACTATTATTTGGTGTTAGCCAAGGAGGAATGACAAAGGCCTCCCCAAGAGCCTAGTTCTGCAATTACTGAGCAATCAAGCACCTCTTTTAATAGTGCACATTCAGGTACACAGGCTCTTCTCACAGCACTGTCTTTTCTTCTTCCTTTTAAAGTTATACATAGTAGGTAGGATGCAGTTACCAGATACCGACATCGTCTGTTGGATGGCTTGTTTATGCAGGATTTCAGTGATTTCCTCAGTTTATATTACAGAGCTTATTATCTACCATCCTCTTCAAGTCACCCTCTTTTTAACCTTTAAGAAGTATTTTCTTCTAAGGGTATACAGTGATTTTCCTTTCACACAGTAACTGTTTTATGGTTTGTCATTAACTGATAAAGTGAAATGGACAAACGAAGATCACAGTCTCTAAATTTCCTCTGAGTCCTGAGTTTTTCTTATTTCTATAACCAAAGTGCTAAATCTATCATCAGGAAAGGAAAAAGAAAAGATAAAAAGGCACGATGAGCATTACTGCCCATCCTTGGCGGCCACTCTAAGTAAGGAGAGCACATGTGGTGGGAGAAGCAAAGTCCTGGTCTTCTTGAAGGGATTTTATTTTGAGGGCAACTCAGTTGTTTCCAGGATTGTCTTGGATGCTCAGACTGAGAAATTTTAAATTCATATAGAAATCCTGGGTGAGTTAGATGATAAACTGAGACATTCAAATTGACCTGGATTAGTATAGATGGTTCTCGCAGAATAATGGCCATCTACATTTTGCCCTACGCAATGTCTATAATTTTATAAATTATATAGTTGTCTTTAACTCAAAAGTCCTACATCTTCACTAATGCCCTTATCCCCAAGAAGAAATGCTTTAAAAAGCATGACTATTGTTGGGATTGGGAGAGACAGAGACAGTGAGATAGTAATAAATGTATATAACACAACCACTTCTCTGAATAAACAGATTCTAATGAGAGAAAAAGCCTTTAAAATTCACATACTAGTAAGGCTCAATAATATGAATTGAATGGCAAAAAAAAGTATGCAGTAGCCTAGGTGTTGCTGAGGGAGATCATCAACTCTAGAATCAGTACTATGGTTTGAAAGTGTTCCCAAAGTGCTTATGTTAGAAACTCAATCCCCGATGAACAGTATTGAGAGGTGGGACTTTGAGGAAATGATCAAGTTACCCCTTAAGTGAATGGATTAAAACTGTTTTCACAGGAGTGGGTTCCAGATAAAAACATGAGTTTAGCTCCCTCCCATCACTCTCAATTTCTGGCTGCCTCCTCCTCCTCCCTATCACCAGAGCTTCTCCTTCCACCATAGGATAGTGAAGGACTCCTTCACCAGCTGCTGCCTCTCAACTTCAGACTTCACAGTATCCAGAAGAGCCTAATAAACTTCTGGGTTTAAAAAATTGCCTAGCCTGGTATTATCAGAGCAGCACAAAACAGACTGAGACTGTTTATAAGACGTAATAGAGGAGGTGAAATTAGCCTTGAAAAATAGAGAAGAGGAAAAGGCATCCTAGGAAAGGAAAACAGCAGAAGCTAAGATGCACTGGTGGGAATGGCCAAGGCCTTCTCAGGGGGCTGGAATCATGCTGGCATTGCCAATGCAAATTATTCTTGAATTTCAAGAAAAACTATAGAATCAGTTCAGGTGATGATGCTAGCTAGTTTCCTCCTCTCAGACAACCCCCAAAGTGCTTCCCTTCTCATTTTACTAGACAGAGAAGGGAGAGAGTAGGAAAGGAGAAAGGAGGGGTGGGAAGTAGGGAGAACAAGCACATTCAAAATGGCACAATAAAGAAAAGCACAGGGTGCTTCTGTGTTGGGATTTTTTTTTCCAGGCAGTGTGCAGATACATTCTGAGGTATATGATCCCAACATGCTAGGAATACCATTAATTAGAGAAGAAGTGAGTGACTGGAGAATTGCCAAATGCACAGCTTAGGAGACCAAAGGTTTTTCTCTCATGTTTTCACCTAAGCTCTGCAAACCTTGGTAGAGCTGCACAGTATGTATAGGCTTTGACAGGAGCCTGATTTATGCTAAGTTTTTAATAGACAACTGACTCCTAGCATTTTTGTTACCAAAAGATGACCTCATAAATATACAGTATCTTTGGGCTGGACACTGGTGGAAAAAAACGTTTGATCTATGCCAGGAACTGGAGGAAACTGGTATGAAAGCTTATCAAGGCTCAAAAAAAGTGTGCAGAAAAGGTTCACTAGATGGTGAGTAAAAAGAATGAAGATCGTATCACACCATAGCAGGAAGTGCTCCAGTGGTCCTTATCTGTTCCAACGCACAGTGCTGTACTAAACACCTATATGCCTGATTTCACATGATCCTATCAGATAAACTGTACTCCTCACCATAGGTAACAGAAGAAACAACTAAGGTTCAAGAGAGATGCTACCTGCCTAAGCTCAGAGTAAGTGTAAGTGGTATGGACCTGATGGAGCACAATGACTTCAATCTATCATGGCAAAGAGAATTTACTTCAAGATATACAATGGCTGTAATAGCTATTACTTCAGTATTTTCCATTCTATTTCCTTTGATAAAGTCACAATGAGAAGGTATAAAAATAATCTGTATCTTCTTTATAAATTTTGTTCAAGAAAGGAAATTAAAATTGAAGGGAGTATTTCTGAATAAAGAGAAGGAAAGGTGATAAGACGCTTACAGAGAAAAAAACAAAACCTCAAGATAACCTGTCCTTTAGATGTTTCAAGGCTGGGGAGATGTTTAGTGAATAGAGCATATGCCACATAAGCATGAGGACTGGAGTCTGGATCTCTACAACCCATGTAAAGCAGTATGCAGTAGCACTCACCTATGACTCCAGCACTCCTTGAGAGAGATGAGAGGCAGAGACAGGAGAATCTCAGAAGCTCACTGGACCATGTAGTCTGGCATTTGCAGTGGTGAACAAGAGACCTTGTCTCAAACAAAGTGGAAGGTGAGTACCAACCTGAGGTTATCCTCTGACCTCCATATATATGCATGTACTCACACACACACATCATACACACACATACACAACACATGCAAATATACACACTAAAGTCATTCACCCTGTCTCTTGGCTACAAAGGGACTCATGGGCAAGAGAAAAAAAAGAGAAAAGAAAATTTTAAGTAGAGAGATTTTGCTCTTTTTTTTTTTTTAAAATCTTCATTTTGTGGCAATAAGATTACAAATTGAATCAAGTGTACTTACTTCATGACCTGGTCTTGTCATTTCCTGAATGTAGCATGCTTCTTTCCTAGTGTCTCCAGAGAACTTCTCTCCACTTAGAATTTATGATTACTGTCCCAACATTCACATTTCAAGCCAGGTGTCAGTTCCTTAATCTAACTTTCTCTGACCAACCTCTCTAAAATGTTTCTGCTTCTCCCCTGCCCACACCCCACCCCCGACCCTCTGTAAATATTCTGCTTTTTTCTCTCCACAGCACTTATCACTATCTGAAGTTCTCTGTGCATTTCTGTTTAATTTCTATGTATTCTATTCATTTATGTGTAACATTTTATTCAAATGAATGTTAAGTTTTATTCATTATTATATCTCTAATACTTAGAGGAATAGTTGGCATACAGGAAAAACCTAGTAAATTTTTGTTGAATGACTATCATATCAGCCAATATGAATCAGGTAATCTTAAAATGGATACATTTGGTAGTACTTTACAAAGCGTTTACATATATTTATAGTCAATATCTCACTAGGGTTAATCTGTATATGCACTGATATATCAAAACCGAAGTCAGAGACTCTTATTGGCTATCCGGAAGAGTCTTATTTCCATGAAGGCCTTTGGATCAATTTAAATTCTTGAGGGCCAGCAAAATGGCTCAGCTGGCAAAGTTCTTACTGCCAAGCCTGTCAATTAGAGTTTGATCCCCTCTGAACCCACACCATAGAAAGACAGATCCAATTCCCACAAGTGGTCCTCTGATTTCCAAAAAAAGTCCTATAGGTAGTGCATGCACACACATGCATGCATGCATACACACACACACAGACACACAGACACAGACACACACACACACAAACTATAAATAAATCTAATAAATTCTTGACATAATTGTGTGCTTGATTACTGTTTAAACTCCTTTTAAAATTTTGATAAAAATTTAGAATGACCTTCTTGGATGTTTAACAGACATACTTTGAGGCCTATAATAATTTGGTCAGAGGGACATAAAGGATATTTTTTGCTCCTTGCCCTCCTAGGTGGACTAGTTCCAGGGGACTATGAACATCTCTCAAAATATCCTGTAATTGTGGTTGGTCACCTGTCTTCTTGATCAAGGAGGCCAAGGAGACCCCGCCAGATGGACTTGAACCAGTGTCCA
>NW_008340065.1:1361195-1372552 GCF_000622305.1 Nannospalax galili
GAAAATTTACCACCAATTTTGAAGGAGATGCATCTTAGCTCTGGAAATTGTTATTGAATATGTCAATGCTGTTGTAATGAAATGCTTCTTCTGATTGTGTGGTTATTAAATAAATAATTTTTTAAAATTTAGAATAAAAACAGCAACAGCAACAAAATCTAAGCTATTTCCATGAATTTTAAAGTTTTTTTGCCATACAGACAATGAAGTTCACACTGTGATTTGCCAAAAATATTCCCACAAACACTTTAGGGTTTATTTTTATTTTATTTTATGACTAGTTCAAGTTATATTGCTCTAAACAGCTAAATAAAAAGTACACCATGATTAATCAAAAATGGCTAGCTAGTCTAAGTAGGTTCTTGTTTGCAATCCAAAGTTGAGGACTTTCTGGTACTTGAGAAGAACAAGGCACTGGGATGGGAATTCAATTTTACTTTCTTGCATGTTCTTACATTTTCTCTGTAGATGTATACTGGAATCAGGGACATGCCCTTCCTTCATGGGTTTTCTCTCAGTCTGCTGCTTCATCTAAGAATGGTGCCTGGATGTGTCTCTCCTCCCTTCAATCTCTTCTTCAGGGCTTGGCAAGAACCAACAAATGTCAACATGGCACAAGACATGGATGGCAAATTATTAAAACACTAAATTACTGCTGTCTGCACTACCAAGTGATTTTGTTTATTGTCATTTGCAGAATGAAGTTTGGGTAATGAACATTATTTTTTAAACTCCTATGTTAGAGTCGAGGAAGAGGCTGTAGTTCTTTCCATTCTCTCTCATGGGAGTCTTGGCTTTTTTTGGCTGAATTGATGATTGAAGGCTTTTCCTAATGAATCTTCTCATTCAGGAAGAGGCAAGAGACTTAAGTTTTCATTGATCGTCACCCAGACTTCTGCTCTTAGTTCATCAGGAGTTTTGTTTCATTTTATATTATGAGAGGAGAGTTGTTTCAACTCTCCTTTCCTCTCAGAAGTAAAAATATATACCCAGTCTTGAACCTATCTGATGGAAAAGCCAGCCCTTTCTACATCAGGCCTTCCTGTAATTACTCACCATTCTCTTTGGGTGATATTGTTGTATCACCAAAATGTATATTCCATTATGCATTCATCAATTAATAATGTGGACTTATTTTCATAAACACACATATCTTAGAAACATTTCTAGAAATTTCCTAAAAAATTGCAATGTAGTTTATTTGCCTAGAAAAGGGATGTTTTAAGCAAAACAATGTTTGATGATTAATGGGAAATTCTTTTAGAGAAGGCTCTCAGCTTATCAATTGTGCCAGAGCAGGTGCAAGATGGTAAGCGAAAGCTGATTGGGGGCCAGTGAGAAGGCTCAGTAGGTCAAGGAGCTCACTGTCCAAGCATGACAACCTCAGTTCAATTCCAGGAACCTACATAAAGCTAGGAGGAGAGAAGCACCTCCTCAAAGTTGTCCTCTGAACCTTCACACACTGTGGCATACACACACTTTAAAAACATAATAATCATAATGAGAAAGCTGATCAGATTAGCACATGGTGTGATATTTAGTTAACTGCATATGGATAAGCAATGTGGTAAAGAGAATCTTATTAAAGTTTACCATAGTATTAAGAAATGGTAGTAAACTATAGACAATGGCAGTATGAGGATCTATCCTAAAATGCTGTGCAAAGTCTTTGAGATCAGTCACATGAATATGAAGTCCATTCCCTGTCTTAGTAATGTCTAATGCCAAAAAACCCTGGGGCTTTCTCCCTTTCCTTATTTTTTTCAAGAAGCAGAGTTTTAAAATACAAAAAATAAAACCAACAGTAATAGAAACAGAGAAAATCAGTAAGGCATGACAGCATCCAAGAGGTAAAATTAATAAAGGGCCAAATTCTGGTCCTTAATCTTGAAGTATATTTTATCTCCATTTTAGAAGTATGCATTCAAAGAGTTATCATTGTATACTAATGACTTACTTTTTTACTCCATTAATTTTTTTCATTAAAGAAGTAATACAATGTATATGCAACATTACTGATGATTAAATATGTATGAAAACATTTAACCGCACATAACAACCTAGGCAGAATTATATGTTTATTTATTAATAAATATACATTTAAATTTTTTAGCAAATATCTTTGGAATTGCCTTTAGTACCAGTTTAATAAGCTATAGATAGAGCAAAATCTATTTCATTACTTTTAAATCTCTCTTTTTTTTGTTTCTTTTTGTTATTGTTGCCATTTTTTGTTTGTTTTGTTTTCATGAAAAAATCCCCTCCTTGGTCACTAGACTTATTTGCAAATGATTTTATTATTATTGTTGTTGCTGTTGTTTTTGTTTTTGTTTTTGTCTTTTTGAGACAGGGTCTCCCTGCAGCCCCAACTGACCTGGAACTCACTATGTAGATCAGGCTGGGCTCAATCTCACAGAGATCCGCCTGCCTCTGCCTCCCAAGTGTTGGGACTAAAGGTGTGCGCCACCATGCCTAGTGTCCTAGTTATTTTCTATTGCTGTGATAAAAACACTGACCAAAACCACCTTGGGGAGAAAAGGGTTTATTTGGCTTATGACTTATAGTCCATCATCAAGGGAAGCCAAGGCAGGAACCCAGGGCAGAAATCTGGAGCACAGACCATGGATACTGGGTTGCTCCTTTGATTCCTACTGAGACTACCTGCCCAGGGGTGGCACCACCCAGAGTGGGTGGGGCCCTCTGAGATCACTCAACAATCAAGAAAATCCCTCACAGATTTGGCCACAGGCCAATACAATAGAAGGAATTCCCCAGTTGGAGTTCCCTCTTCCCTTGTGTGCCACATTGACAACTAAGGCTATCCAACACACTTGGCTTAGATTTTATTGTTTTTTTTTATTGTTGTTGTTGTTGTTGTTGTTGTTTGTTTTTGGTCTTTTTGAGACAGGATCTCCCTGTAGCCCCAGCTCTCCGGGATTCGCTATGGAGACCAGACTGGCCTCGAACTCTCAGAGATCTGCCTGCCTCTGCCTCCGGAGTGCTGGGATCAAAGGTGTGTGCCACCACGCCCAGCCTTTATGTGCATGTCTCAGGGACTCTACATCTTTCACCTCCACTTTCTCATTTTCATTCCCATAACCAATGCCCTAGTCTAAGCCATTACTTCCCCTTCACATAATTTCTCTTTAATCTAGTATCTAATCATAGTGCCACCAGGCTCAAACTATAACTCATATCTTTTCTCCCTCACTCAAAAACTTTCAGTTCAGTCTCTCTCTCTCTCTCTCTCTCTCTCTCTCTCTCTCTGCATGCATGCATGCATGCATGCATGCACCAGGAATTATTACAGATGCTTTGTACATATTTTCTTCCTTTTACCAATGATGTGTGGTAGGTGCAACATCATCCTTATTTTGAGAAGAAAACCAAGATGCAGACTGCAAATTGCTTGACAACGTACACAGTGTTTCAGCTCTGAGGTTAGTACTCTGGATCTCTGGCTTCAGAGTTCTAACTTCTCATCGCTTTTCCTACTTCCTCTTCTACTCTATACCTTTCTCATACAGGACTGATTATCTCTCTGCTTTTGAGTCTTTGTTTATAGCTTTCTCTCTGCCACATCCTTGTCACCCTCTTCCATGAAGCTCAGTGAGGACCTTGCTTATTCCACTGCATGTTTTCATGAGCCGGGCATGGTATCACACGCCTTTAATCCCAGCACTTGGGAAGCAGAGGCAGGTGGATCTCTGTGAGTTAGAGGCCAGCCTGGTCTACATAGTGAGTTCCAGGACAGCTGGGGCTACAGGGAGACCCTGTCTCAAAAAGACAAAAAAACAGACAAACAAACAAACAAAAAAAAACCATTGTATTTTGTACTATATTACTTTGCACATACATTCCAAAACTGTAACTCTTGGAAAAGTGGAACAATTTCTTATATCTCATTGTCTCCTTTTTTTTTAAACGAACAAAAGATTGGCAAGCAATTGCAATGAAAACATAAATCTACTTCTGTTGTGTAAAATAATCATCTTAGAAAGATCTTAAAATCATCTTAGAAATAGGCATTCAATAAATGTTGATATGAAGAGATTATAGTCAAAAGATTGTGGTAGATTTTACCACAGGTTCTATAAGTAATTCTAGAACTGTTCTGGACAGTGTGTAGCATTAAAAAAATTACTTTGAAAATGACATCATAGCTGGGCATGGTGGTGCACACCTATAATCTCAGTACTCGGGAACCTGAGGCAGGAGGATTGAAAGTCAGAGGCCAGTCTGGGTTACAGAGTTCAAATCTAGCATCAGCTACATAGTGAGACCCTGTCTCAAAAAGCTAAGGAAAAAAAATCAACACCACACACACAAAAGGATAACAGCTTTTATGGATTCAACTATTATTTACTGAGTATGTCATGCTGAGCACAAATGATGAAAATTCAAAAATTTACTTCCATAAGTTTTTGCTTACATTTTAAGTCATTCTCTGCCTTCTTCCTATAAAATAAACCTGAAATCAAAATATTACTCTTCCTTCAGTTTCTGCTTGTTGTTTTCTACATAACTGAATACAAATGTCATTACTATATTATTAAATCCCTGTCCAAGTAATGACTTAATATAACACTTGGAATTTTAATATAAAACAATATAAAAACCTGGCATGTATAAATAAGGTGAAGTCACTCAGAGTATTTCCTCTGGATTAGGAAACAAAGTTTGAGCTACACTTATCATTATCACACAGTAGTGTAGAAGTCTTTATACTGAGTAGAAGGCTGTACCAAACCACAATCTTTCTGGTAAGTTTACAAAGGACACCAGTGATTATGAAACCAGGAAAGAAAACATGACAACAGAAGAATGAGGTCTAAGAAAGGTGCATAACAACAGATCGCATTTATAGCTAAGATAGTCTGGTAACAGTTGGAGAGTCATGAGGCTAGAAGGGACTGCATGAGCATTTTCTTTTTCCTTTGACTAGAAACACAGGTACATATCCTTTCCAAATAAATTAAGAACACCCTCTGTCTTGTTTCTTAGAGTTGGAGGTTCTATCACTGTCTTTTGTCATCCATGCTGTGTTCATGCTCCATTTAAGTCCATTTCTCTATGCAGAGGAACTGGCAGCCACCCTCTTAGAAGGAAGAGCCTTTCTGTACCTGAAGGTAATGTTTAATCACTCATCTGACTATCTCCAGAATAAAAACAGATTTTAAAAGACCATTAGCGCATACAGTTTAATGGAGATTCCCACACAACATTCAGAGTACTTAGGAAAGAGTGAGGAAAGAGGAGAGAGAAAAACAGACACAGCAGATCAGGTAGAACGGGAAATAATGGTTAAAGAGTGGGAAAACCCACAGATTCATGATAGGCTCCAATGTAAAGGAAGTCCTTATGGCATGCAAGGTGCTGTGCAGAGCATTTTAGCTGCCACCATCCTAGCAGTGAACACTTACTCAATGAGCCCTTCATACCAGCCACCCTCCAAGTGCACTTCGTTCATGAGCTCATGGAATTCTCAGAACAACAAAAAGACAGAATGATTCCTTTATTTCAGAAAAGGCTACAAACACTGCTTCATGACACCTTTGTATAGTTGGTCCTTCCTGATAGGTAAAAAGTTGACAGAGAATGAGCGAATGGATGATGAGGCACCAAGGCACCACTAAAACTCCATCAAAACAGGGTTTATTAGCAAAGGAACACATGGGACAGGTTCCCTTCTGGGCAGGAAAAATGTCTACCTGGGTCTTGAGCTGGGGTCTTTTTAAAAGGGAGGCTTCTGCTTCCTGCAGAAGGCCGGAAGATGTATTTTTTTTAAAAGTTGGGGCGGGGAGTGGGAGAGCAGGACTGTTAAAACCTGTCTTCTTTAGAGATCAAAGGGGAAGCCTGCTGTGTTGGCCAAACAGTGGAGAAAAGTCTGCTTTTCTTGACTTCAAAGACCAAGGTGCTTATCAGCTAGGTTCCCATTTCTCAGGAGCATGAGAAGACCTTGGGATCCTGTTGGTGAGGGGCAGGGCTATCTGAACCTTAACACTTCCTGTAAAGAAGATGCCATTATTTATATCACGTGAGATCACTGAGGTAACAGATTAAGTAACGTGCCTAGTTAACAGAGCTAGCTGGTACAGAGCTGGAATTTAAGCCCACAACTGTCTGATTCCCCAGTACTTTGTGACAACACACTTAACTTGATTGTCAGAAGAAAGGAAATTATAAGGATAAGCATGTGCACTGGCAGAGTACTCATGACATGCCTCATGTTCATGTTCAAAGTAGTAGCATACTTAATCCTCATAACAACGCTATGAGAATGGATACAATCATTATTTCAGTTTCACAGAAGAAAGAGGGGCACAGAGAGATCTGTGTACCTGGGGTCAAGTTGCTATTTGGGGGAACTAGGATCAGAACCCAGGAAGTACAATTCCAGAGCCATGCCCTTGGCCCAACCAACACTATTTTACTGCCTCCCTCCAAATATGTAATGCGGGGAAATTATTTGAGATACTGAAAACTGAGAAGGGTCTTACAGGTGAACATACATTGGCACTATTACATAGGCAGTATTTAATGAACATTTACTAAATACTGCTGGTAGACACTGTGATGTTCCCTCCAGATCCCCCTGTAGAAATAAAGGCCTTCTTCTGTAACTATAGCATGGTGCAAGATGACTCACCGCAGTTGTCTGCTCTCTGCTCAAAGAAACCTGAAAGAAACCTGCCTATTGAGCTGGCTGAGGGCTTTGTTGGGAAGGCTCTGCAACGCATCTTCCCCAGATGCTCATGCTGAGTGCCCCTAATAAACACCCTCATTTCCATCCTCAGTGACTCAGACCAGTGATTCCAGACATAGGGAGGCAGAGGCAGGAGAATCAAGAGTTAGAAACCAGCTGGGCTATAGAGTGAGACCTTGTCTCAAAACAAAACAGCAAAGCAACAAGGGTTGGAGTTGTTGCTCAGTGGTAGCATGTGCAAGGTCATGAGTTCATTCCCTAGCACTGCAAAAAGAAACAACAAAAACCCCATCTTGAATGCCCATCTCTACTTCTCTAACTCAGAGTCCACTTTCCTAGAACACCAGCCTCTGAAAACTTATTGCACAATTTCATTTAACTCAATGACGCTATGCATCAGGTGCTATTGTCCTCACGTGATCATCTCTGCAAATGAAAGCATGTGGGTTAGTTTGGTCAAGGATACAGCTGGATGGACTCAGAACTGGCACTGAAATTGTCTTATTTTCATGTTTTTAAAATTAATTTTGAAGACAGGGTCTTATATGTCCCAGGCTGGCATCCAACTCATTCTGTATCAGAAGATAATCTTTCTGCCTCAACTTCCCAAGTGCTGGGGGGATTACAAGTGTGCACTACCATGCCTGGTTTATGTGGTGCTGGGCATCAAACCCAGGGCTCTGTGCATGCTAGGCAAGCACTCTACTAGCGGAGCTACATCCGTAGTCAAACTGTCTAGTCTACAGGATGCATACACCCTCTACCTCCACAAGATTGCATGTAGAGATGACTTCAGCATGCATTTAATACTGAGAAACGAAAAAGGCATTCTGAAATATTCTGGTTGTAAGGAAAAGTAATATATAACAGTAAAGCACACCCAAGGACAATAGCAGGGGCTAAAATGACCTGAAGTATAATCAGAAGGGTCTGAAATACCTTCTCCCTGAGGTTTTCTACAACTCATTTCTTGGGAAGACAGAACTGCAACGATAAGAGAGGGGAAATGTTCAATTAAATATATGTGTTTACATGTTAAATGGTCTTAAGTTCAAAGAGAAGAGGTTTCATTCTCCAAGATGAGATATTTATCATCTAATACATCTAGCATTATCTAGCATCTTTACTCATACCAGAGAAGATTAAAACATAAAATGCCAGCAGATGGCTCTGACTTTAATGAGAAGTTACAGGGTCTGATATCTCTCCTCTATATCCTAAGAGATATGAAACAGCCTTAAAAGACAGGATGGGGAGTAGCTGAGGAAGCACAGGATCATAGCTTCTGCCTGAGTTACACACATAATCATGGGCTTTATCCACTTCTGTAAATTTCCAGGTGCTTTTATCCATCTTAATTCTATCACTTTCTAGGACAGATATATTCAAGATATGAACAAATCTCATGACTCATATGTCAGCTTAAATTGTGTGGAATCCAGTTTTTAAAATTATGCTTACTTTTTCTAGGCATAGGTACTTCCAATGGAGGTAACTGAAAAGAATCTAAATATAACATTTATTCCTAATCCTAGCATGTCTTGATGTATCTCTGATTTCACTTAAAATTTAAAGTAAATCTGAAATGTACCAGAACACAAGGCCTGAGAAATCAAACTCTGAGAAAATGGGATGCAGTTAGCAAGGATTACATGCATCAGTGAACTGTACTAAATTGAACACTTTTAAATGCCAGAGGTTTTCTCTGTGAAACTGGGGAGTTGGAAAGAAAAATCAATAACGCTGGGGAAGGTAAACCCTCTCCAGCCATCTCTAATTAGTCAAGCACAATCTAGTGGATTTCCATATTACAGCTAGATCAAACTTGTGAAATTGGTTTTGATCCCAGATTCACTGGTGCATCTTCTAGAAGGAGCTCTGCTCTAGTCCAAGGCTTTTCCACTTTGAGTGATCCTAAAGGATATTTCTGTCATTTCCACTCATCCTACATGGCACCCAGTGTGTCTCCTGTTGACTCCTGCCAAGTCTCCCTGGAATTATCTTGTAAAAGCTCTATTTACAAGAACAGGCAAAAGACCTTCAAACTGGTTGAGTTCAAGGTTAGCCTGAGCCTTCAAAATTCATGTCACATGCCTGCAATCCCAGCAGCTGGGAAGCTGAACCTAGAGGAGGATTGTGCGTTCAAGGCTAAACTCTGGGATACATAGTAAGACCTTGTCTCAAAAACAGCAAAACTCCAAACCCCATTATATTATTAAGTGAAACCAGGCAGGAGGAAGCAGTTCTTCAGATCTTTTATTTTTAATAAATAGAATATTGGCCATATTGTTTTTATTAGGGCAAAACCCCTTTGTAAAGTCACTAGTCAAGTCTAATAATGGGGGAAGTAAAGAGTTTCTGTATTTTTCTGAATAATCAATACCAAAGCTGCTGATGTAAATTTATTTGAACCCCAGGGAACACAATCTTTGAAGTTCTGGGAAATTTTTAAAAATAGTGCACAAATCAATAAGTGGACAAAAACATCACTGTCAATGTGTTCATTTTTATTTGGAGAGAAAATATATCCTTACATGTAACTGCTCACTCCCTCAATAAGCCTTTTTCTAAAACCTTTTTTTTTTTTTTTTAAACAGAAGAAACTCATGCCCATCTCTGAACATAAAACATTCTTTGGGGCCTGCAATTAGAAGTAGAGTAGTAAAGCTACCTCTCTCAACAGGGCAACTCCTCAAGCCCTCAGAAGCCTCCCTCTTTCTACTCTTTGTAATGCTCCTATATATTTTTCTGTACCCATTAATCCACATTCAAATTTTGGAGCCCGAGCGAACTAGCATGGTTTGAGAGCATTCCAAGAAGAGATTCTACTGGCCTAGCTTGGGGGTATGTCTATTTTGAAAGGGATATAGCTACAAGATTAAAAAAAAATATTTTTTATTACTGCCTATTTTTACAGTCCACTAAGCAAAAATATAAAGCAATTTTTTTTCATACCCCCATTTTCCCTTTATCCCTTCCTTCTTTCTTCCCCTGTGGAGTTCAAATTAAAGAAAGGTGAAAATTGAAGCTGTTGTATGCAAGGCAATTGCAACATGCATATTTGATTTTTATGATGGATCTAAATTGCTGAATAAGGCCATGGAACAAAGAGAAACTACTGCTTCCTGCCCATCATGGGCAGCCACTGAATGTGGAACAAAAGCTTCGGCCATTAGGTGCTCAGCAGGGAGACACATTATATAAATGACTTTGTCTTCTCTGGCCCCTCCCCTCTACTGGGTGCACTGGACAGGAGTGAGTGTGTGTGTGTGTGAGTGTGTGTGTGTGAGTGTGTGTGTGTGTGTGTGTGTGTGTGTGTGTGTGTGTGTGTGTGTGTGTGTGAGAGAGAGAGAGAGAGAGAGAGAGAGTGCTAGGGCAAGAGATCAGAAAAGCTGGGAGTGGCTATGGGAAGAGAAATGATCCAGAGGGCCACACTTTATCCTGGGGTCAGGTTTACCCAGTGCTGTGGTCAGAAAGCCACCTAAGACTTGCTTCCCAGAGGAAAGTGGTATGTTTTCAGAGTAACTTGCAGCTTTTCTTTATACTATTATTTCATCAAAAATGATGAAGCAATAGGAAAAATGCCTAGAAAAAATATGAAATTTTAGTATTCCAAGACACTTGCCATATCTAGTCAAACAACAAATCTATATATGATTTACTACAGCTGTGGCATCCTAGGAACACACACACCAAAACCTCCTTCCAGGCTCCAGGCCTTTTTTTCCTTTTTAAAAGAAAAGATACATCAGTAAAACTGTGGCATGATGGTATAAGAAACAGTATATATGAATCTTTTCTTTCAAACTCTGTACAATGTGAAACGTGGTTTATGACAAGGAATTCCAATCTTTTAATCACACCACACCATATTAAGAATTTTGTTTAAGGAAAGGCCCTGATGCATTCCAAGGCCTGATGGCCTGGAGTAGTGGAGCTCTTCTCCTTTCCTGCCTATGCTTTTAAACTAGCCAACTAGGAAAGACTGTGAGGTCCCACCCCAGCCAATGGGGAAAAGACACAGTTTTCTTGCATTAGGGATAAAAGCCCCCCAAGCTTCTGGGTCCTGTGTGGACTTGCTGGATCTGACTGATCACACAAGTCACCCTTTTGAAAAAGGAAAATCTGCCTTGCCAAGTTACTTTCACTCTGTCCGAGTATTCTTTGTTTGGTATTGATGGGGTCCTTGGGCCTTAGATTTTATTCCTAACAATTTAGGGGCTCAGTCCGGGACTCTAATTCCATTCAGGAAGAAGTCCAGAGCCCTAACCTTGGGGAGACTCATCCCACTGCCTCCTTGGGGTGGCTCCAAGGCTTGGGCATTTGGAATTTCCTGGCTAGGTAATGATCCTGAGACAGGAAAGTCTCTAGGCAAGTAGGGGAAGGGACCAAGAAAACACCATGGAGAGCAGGCAACTCTGCCCATAGATCAGATAAGAAAAGTCATGAGAATAACAAAGCACTGCCTTGGTGGTCGGGGCATGCTGGGGCTTGGTGGAGCTCTGATCTACAGTTCCTTCAAGGGAATTTGTCAGAGATGGATGAAATGGTAGACTTAGAGGCAAGAAACCTCCTCCTTAGGAATGGGGTGTTGAGCTTCTAAGGGACTGGAATGGAAAATAATTAGGCCAAAGAGCTCTAATGAATATAT
>NW_008340065.1:1372597-1375401 GCF_000622305.1 Nannospalax galili
ATATATAAGAAAAGGAAAATAAAAGAAACAGATTCCCTAGAGGTGGGGAAATTAACTCCTCTGGCTGGCCCAGAGGCATTCTCTTCTTGAGAGAAGGGCAGATAATGATCAGGAGGACCACATTGGCTCTGGGAAACATGCATGGGGGTTCCTGGCACACCAGTGCTTAAACTTCCCAACCAGGACCTCAGATGGGACAGCAATAATGAAGTCCATGGAGAACATATGCAGGAGCTAGAGAGATGGTGCAGCCAGTAAAGGGTATGGCTAACAACCAAAATGTCAAGGGTTCAGTTCCCTGCACCTAGTATTTCTTTACTTTGTCTCTAAAGCAGCCCTCTCCCCATTGTCTGGCTTCTAGTCCATCATGGGTCTGACCTCCATTCAGACTTTACATGACTTTGTGGCTTTTTTTTCCCATCTCTTCTCCCCTCCATTAGCCTACTCAAGACAGCTGCTGAGAGCTCCAGCTTGCCTACCCTGCGGATTTTTCTTTAAATTCTAATAAAATTGTCCCAAAACTTCCACTTGAGTCTAAGAATCTTCTAGGGGATGCTGTTTCTCTCTGTATCACTGTGGTAACCATGAAGGGACCGCCAAAATTCTAATAACTTATTTATTTAGCAGCAGTGTGGAGAACTTCTACAGGTGTGTGGAATTTGGGGCTAAGCAGGTGAGCTCCTTTATCTATCTCTTTTGGAAAATCCTAATGAATTTATTGGGCTTGCTGACAGAACATAGGGTGGGGCTTTATTTATAGAGAGTGGGCACCCCCTCCCTCCATTTATGGCTGTGCTGGAAAGTCCACACTCAAATATATCTTGCTACCTTGCCTTGGGGCTTTTGAGAAAATAAATGACATGCCTCTTAGAGAAAAAGGGGAAAAAAGTCTTAAAAGCTGTTTTCATTTTTTTTTTCCTTTCTCCCCAAAGGTTCTCTCCAAGAACCTGGGGTGGGAGAAAGGAGACCAGTCAGAGCAGAGCAGCCTAGAAGTTAGACCTCAGGCCCTATTGGGTACCAAGCAGTGCTTAGACCATATGGTTCTAAGACAGCTGCTTTTCTAAATGGATCTAAGCATTTAAATTTCAGTAAACACCGAGAGTCACACAACATGCTCTCAGAGCAACAGCCCAACAATGTCTACTGGACATAGCTCCCCATTTCTTCAGCTGCCTTCACAGGTTTCTTTCCTAACAACAACTTGTATCTAGTAAGGATGAGATCTAGAGGATATATATGAGGGTAATTTCTCCTGCTATATCAAGTCTGACTTAACTGAATGCTTTCCTAAAAGGGGGTGACTATCCACATTCAATCTGTGAGATATGTGAATCCCATAGAGCTTGTATCCTGGTAGACGATGGGCTCATTTTATCATGGAGTTGAGCTCACTGAGGTGGCCATGTGGCTTTGTCACCACTGTGGTTGGTGATCTCACCAAGAAGGAAGCAACCATGTGATCTGGTCTCCATCTTGGTTGTTAAACCAACCACATGGACTAATTCAAAATGGTGATGCCCAGAAACTTACTAATACTACTGAGCAATATGAGTTCATGATAACCTGGGGATTCCCTGGACTGCAGGCATTTTTCACCTTGATTCTTGATGAGATCATAAAAATAGAAAACTATCCTCATATGTGGATCCTAGCACCAAGTCCTGATAAGTGATTATGTATCCAGACATAACTACAGGAACCAGGATAATGAAAAGGAACCAGAGCGATAAAGGAAAAGAAAGAATCTGAAAGAGAACAAAAGTAGAAAACAGGTGTTAATAAGGGAGCTATGGATTAAAATGGGGATATTTTAAGGGGAGGGTGGAGGGAAGGTTATACAAGGAACCTAGGGGATAAAGGGACAGAAGGAACTCAAGAGAGGTGTGACCATAGGAGAAGGTATTTTTAAGGGAGAAATGAGAAAAATGGAGACACTTTTAGTGGAGAAACCATGGTGGAAGGGTTAGAAATGAAATAGGACAGATAAATAATTCCTAGTTAGTTAAAAAAAAAAACAGACGGAATCATATTAGTCCAACAACCTAAGGACAAATTACAAATACAATATCTCTAGGTAAGGTTTATCTGAGAACAACTGGTCTTTGCCCAAGCTTTATCTATACGGCACACAGTAATTGAAAGTACCAGACTGGTGGAACTAAACTTCTTAGATGTTTAACAGCATACTATGAGGCCTATACTAATTTGGACAGAGGAACATAAAGGACAATTTTTGCTCCTTTCCCTCCTAGGTCAACTAAGTTCCAGGGGACTATGTGCATCTCTCAAAATGTCCCATAACTATAATTAGTCACCTGTCCTCTTGATCAAGGAGGCCATGAAGACCCCACCAGATGGACCTAAACCAGTGTCCAGTCTACAAAGAGGAGGGTCAACACAGAGGAAACATTTCTTCCATGCTGCCAAGCAAAGCCAGCCATGGTCGAGTAGGACCTTTGACTTATCTTCACATAGACGGAATTGGTAAAAGAATGGAGCCAGTGGCTCCTCCCAAGCCCATGTTATCCCTGAGGAACAGATCCTCAAATGACCTTAAAAGTAAAAATAAATTGGTTTATCTGGGCCAATTGTAGGGTCTTAAACACCCAAAAGGAAAGTATAGCCAAAGATTAATGAGGGTAATATAATTTTTTAAGAGTCCATATGTATAGCTAAAGGCTTCATAACAAGAAACAATGCCAGACAGGAGATAACTTCCTTTGAGTTATTGGCCAGGGTGGTCCAAAAAACTCACAGTAACCCAGCATAAAACTGGGAAAATGAACAGCAGACCCCAATCTTAT
>NW_008340065.1:1375728-1383647 GCF_000622305.1 Nannospalax galili
TTTACTTCATGTTAATTAGTAGAGGTGATAAACATTACCACTGAAATCTACTTGATGACTTCATATCCATACTCAGGTGCCAAGGATCCAAGTGTAACCAGCTGTGGCTAGTAATTATCAGATATGTAGAGATTAAAGACACTTGTGCAAACATCTAAGCATTAGTAGCATTAAAAATGAAGGAAACAGCATATTTTAAAGTGAAATGGAGAGCTTCATTACATTTAACTCATTCAATTTTATGTCTTACAGGGTTTATACTGAGTTCAATACTGTATAACTGTATTAATTCAACTGTGAACCTAAAAAATTTACAGCCACTTTTGAAAAAGATGTATCCTTGCTCTGGAAATGATTACTGAATGTGTTTAAAGCTGTAATGAAATGCTTCTTCTCATCATGTGGTTATTAAATAAAAATAAAAAATAAAAACAAGCCTGGGACCCAATGCAGGGCCTGGAGAGATGGCTCAGTGGTTAAGAGCACTAACTGCTCTTGCAGAGGAACTGGATTCGATTCCAAGCACCCACATGGCAGCTAACAACCATCTGTAACTCCAGTTCCAGGAGATCTGACACCCTCTTCTGACCTTTTAGGGCATTGCATGACACAGGTGCACCTACCTATATGCAGGCAATATACTCATACATATAAAATGTTTTTAAAAAATAGAAAACCAAGAGATTCCAACATAGTCTCTATTGCCTTGTAACAAAGTTGATGAGTTTTTATGTTATACTAAGGAGGTAGTACTGGACCTCCATGGTAGGAGTTTAAATTTTAACATTGTTTTGACCTATTTCTAAAGGGAATTCTTTTGGGTTTTAACCTCTTGTATCATATATTTATTGGTTTTTCAAAGGTACAATTTTGGGCTTTTAACATTGTTTCCATGAACTTTACCTGTTCTTAAAGGGATTATTTTGGATTTTGACATCTTTTATATGGTATATTTGCTAATTTTTAAAAGTGACTATTTCAAATTCTTACATTGCTTTGCATAATATATTTGTCAGTTTCTAAAGGGAAAGAGCATTCTGATAGTGTCTCTTTCCAAGTTCTTTTAGCTATTGTTGTTTCCGGTGTTCCTTATTCTCCAGATTATGGGTCCTTATTCAAATACTATATAAGGTAAATTGATTTTTATATATAGAATATATATATATCAGATCAGCCCTTTAAAGGAATTCACTCTGAGAGACGAATCCTGAAGATAAACCCAAGATAAAGGAACGTGCCTCCTGAAGTCACTGAGTGACAACTGACCAGTGTACTATTCAGAGAAGCAGCAAGAGGACACTGCTGTTTGTCACACACTGTCACTGCTGTCTTAACAGGTGATTCACTTAAAGCAGGGGAGAACCTTATAATGCATGAAAGTTGAGAGGTGGTAGGGATACTACACTGTCACTGTCCTGAGGTCACCAAACCACCTTTTGGCCAGTGCTTTGGGGTCTCCCTTACAGTGGCTAAATATCTTTTTTAGTGAGTGGGAAAAAGACCTCTCTGAAAACTGATAAATGGATTAAGGTGAGTAGAGAGACTTACGTTTATCAATCAATAGCTTTAAGTAATTAGGATGAACAGATGGTTAAAGGGCGGCCCCAACCCTGCATGGCCAGAAGTGACAGTCGATACAGATAAATAAGCAGATGGATTAGTGCAGAAAAGACTGTTGTCTCTCATTTCACTATTCATTTATCCAGGTATCAAATACTCACTGAGGGCCTACTGTTAATGATTCCATGTGCTGCCGATTCTGAGCAAGTAAGACATGGCCCTGCCCCAAATCATAAAGTATCTTATATGTAGTTGAAGCTTGCTGGAGAGATAGTAGACTAACACCTATCTAATTTAACACATGACAAAATTTATCCTTTAAGGAAGAAGTATGAAGAGGGGAAAAATGTCTGGGGTTCTCACAGTGCACCTGACCTTTTGAAGTCCATTCCCAAATACCAAAGAGCCAAGAAAATGATGCATTTCTGTGGCTTCTTATATACCTTCACCTCTTCTTTATCCTACCAGAGAAGGAAACTATTTTACTTTATGTAAAAGTTAAACAAATATCAGTTTAGCTAGAAGGCTTAGGCAATTCAAATTTACATTAGAGCAAAGTCAGTGCCCAAAAGGTGATAACCATTCTGTCCAAATATGGTAGCTGCTAGCATCGTATGACTGTTTATATTTACATTTAAATTTTTGAAAATTAAAAATTAAGACTCAGTTTAGCCATACTTCAAGCATACTTGAGTATAGCAGGGGCCACTGTCCTGGCCACTACAGTGAGAGGCTGTGACAGTTTCTAGAATCAGGCACAAAGCTCCTCGGGTGCACCTGTCAGCTCTGGAGTACTGCTCCAGTGGGCAGTGGCTGTCAGTGGATGATGTGAATATCCCACACTGCAGAAAGCACTGCTGGGCTGCATTGCAAGATGGGGCAGGCCTCTTCCTCTCCAACCTACCTCTCTTCTTGCTGTGTCACTCAGTTCTTCCTGCCCTGCTATGAGATCTGTGTATGGTTTGGCCCCTACCTTCTCCAAATCCAACTAGTACCACAGTCCCCTATGCCACTGTCTCCACCCTAGTCTCCCCGATTCCCAGAGCTTTGCACATACTAAGCACATGCTCTACCTCTGAGCTCTACCTCCAGCCCCCAGAGTTTTCTCTCTCCCTTCAAGGCTCCTCCCTCCCAACTTTACCTGTGCTTCAAATATCAGTTCTCTAATGCCTTCACTAGGAAGGTCTGTTCTGGCTAGGCTAGCCCCTCCTGCACAAATGACATTCCTCCCTCTCATAACGTTTATCATGGTGGTAGATTTACATTTATTTGTGCCATGTTTGATCCAAGTCAGGCTCTTCAAATCCACTGGGAGCTCCTTGAGGGCAGGGATCACATCTGCTTTGATCACTATTACATTCTCAGATGGGAACAGAGCCCGTGGAACAAAGTAGGAGTTTAACAAACATGTTCAACTGAATTATGAATGAATGTGTGCCAGAGAAAAAGTTGCTAATAGTACTTTAAAAGATGTGTTGCTTCTTCCCTGCTATCAAGTACCGGAATTTCAAAGTGAGATTATACACAGTGAATGCAAAGGAATGTAGTAACTAGGAAAGTGTGATGTACTTCCTTTAGGTTCATAAAAATAAATAAAACGCTCCCCCAAATAAAAATAGCTATTTTAGCACAGCAGAATTATGGATGTTATTTTCATTCGTTGTCTTTATCTGAATTTTCTAGTATTTCTCCATAATCTTTCATTGATAAGAATGTTCTTTCAAATTTTTAAAAAAATCACGCAACCAAAAGCCAGAATAGCCAAGAATGACAGAGGTAAAGAATAAGAATGTTTTCTCCTTCTAGCTAGACCAGAGCTGGGTTTTCAGTTCTGCCTTTTGCTAACTCTGTAGCCTTAAGCAGCCTGCCTCAGCACTAACTGGAGACACTAACACCAAACAGTAGGTGAGAGAGGCAGGAAGATTTAATGAGAGCTTGGGTCTCATTTAAAGTCTTCAGTGACGAAAGAGCCACAGAGAAGGTAATTTGGTTAACTGAGCATAAGCCTCAATAATTATTATGATTCTTGCATACAACCTTGAAAGTAAAAGTTTTAGTTTAAAAACTGTAACTTGTGGCTTCATTTTTTTTTTTCTGTTTTTGTTTTGAGACATGGTGTCATAAATCTCAGGCTAGCATCAACTAACTATATAGCTGAGGATGACATTGAACTTCTGGCCCTCCTTGCCTCTACCTCTTGAGTGTTGGGATTACAGATGTGTCATCATGCCTAGTTTATACAGTGCCAGTGTTCAAGCCCAGCTTTTCATGTACGCTGCCTAAGCACACTACAAACTGAGCTTCATCCCCAGCCTCTGTGGCTTGACTGGATTTGCTCTCAAGATTACATCATTTGTCTTTTGAATGTGACTAGTCTACACAAGACACTGCATTAGAGACAATGTGGTTAGTAAAACCTATATTAATACAACTCTTTCAGGCTTAATAACATAAATAATTCCCGAGAAAACATAGTTGCCACATGTCATATACACTGATTTTACTGGTATGATAACATCTTAATAAATAGTTTTTAACGTTTATAAATATGTGAAAATGATGTAAAGATATTCAGCTTAGCATTGATTATAGTATTAAAATTTTAAGTGTCTAGTAATAATGGCACATTAGTTACATTTTCATTCATAATTCAAGATAGCCACACAATGGAATACTATGAAATTATCAAAAAAGTAGTAGAAGTATATTTAATATATAGAAAAATGTTCACATTTTAGTAAATTCAAAAGATAAAATTCTATGTTTAGTAATAATCTATGTATATAACAATTGCACAGTATATATCTGTATAAGCAAAAAGACTGAAACATGATCAAAATGCTATGATTTTCTGTGTCAGTGGCTATGAGTTATACTTCACAGTAAGATCAATAGGAGCACTGTATTATTTTCAGTGCTGGGGATCAAATCTAGAACCTCATGTATACTAGGCAAGCACCATACCACCAAGCTACAGCCCAACCATCATCTAAAAAAAAAATACTGATTCAGGGGCTGGAGAGATGACTCAGTGGTTCAGAGTACTGGCTGCTCTTCCAGTAGGCCCAGGTCCAGTTCCTAGCACCCATATGGCAGCTAATAACTGTCCATAGCTCCAGTTCCAGGGGATCTGATGCCCCCTTCTGGCCTCAGCAGGTACTGCACACACATAGCACATTTACATATATTCAGGCAAAACAATCATACACATAAAATAAAAATAAATATTAAGAAAAGATATTCTGATTGAAAGCACCTTACAAAGAATTAAGAAAAAACATTCTGATCGAAGGCACCTTACAAGGCACCTTACAGTATTAAAGAAAACACCATGGTAAGGCAAAGAATACACAGCACTCATCTTCAGTGCCTCCTCTTCATCAGGAGCCTTCCAGTAAAAATTTTAAAAACATTATTATTTTGAAAGCTGAGATCTCAGCACACCACCACAGTGCCTGTTCCACCCTCCCTCTGGCATAGGGGCTGAGAACTCAGGGGGTCCACCTGAGAGCACTTGGATCCTGTCCCCACATGGTGGTAAACTCCCCAAAATGCTCTGTACCCACCCCCCTAAACTGGGACTACATGAGGCCCCTCCCAAGGCCCCTGGCAGAGATTTGGTAGGATAAAGCTGAGATCTCGGCAGACTGCCAGAGTGCCTGTTCCAGCCCGCCTCTGGCATAGGGGCTGAGAACTTAGGGGACCCACCTGAGAGTGCCTGGATCCTGCCCCCACGTGAAAGGGAGCTTCCCCAAAACATGCCTTACCCAACCCCCTAACTGAGGGGGGCCCCTAACATGAGGCCCCTCCCAAGGCCCCAGGAAGATTTCTGCTGTTTAGTAGGATAAAGCTGAGATCTCAGCAGACCATCAGAGTGTCTGTTCTGGCCCCCTCTGGCATGGGGGCTGAGAACTCAGAGGATCACCTGAGAGTTCCAAAATTCACACCCTCTTAGAGAACATCCCAAATTTTGTCATGAGTTCCCATTGGTAGGGAATCCAAACCTTAGAAGGAAGCCTGAGTGTACCTGACCGGAACCCGACTTGGGCTTCTGTGGGACCTCCTGAGTAGCTAATCTGAAGCCATCAGTTCCCTCCAAAATAAAACCTGAGAGAACCTGAAACCTGGACTAACCAGTTTTATATAACCAATAAGAAAAGGACCAAGGCACACCAGTAATACAAACAGAAGCAAACTTCAACTTAATTTTCATATCAGAATCACAAACAACAAAAGAAATTCACATGCCAAAATCACAACAAAAGAATAATAAAATGGAAAGCTGAAACACTATATCCCCACGAAACTCCACCAGGCCTGTAGAAGAGTTCTATAAGGAGAAACCCCTACAGATAACCCAGGATACAGAATTTAAAAGAACAATTTTAAACATGATCAAGGAATTCAACAAAAAAATTTTTTTTTGTCTTTTTGAGACATGGTTTCTTTGTAGTCCCAGGCAGGCTGGCCTTGAACTCATAATGATCTGCCTGCCTCTGTCTCCCGAGTGCTGGGATTAAAGGCATGTGCCACCACACCCGATGGAATTCAACAAATTTAAAGAACACAAGAACAAACAAAACAAAGAACTAAAAGAAGATAGGGATAAACTTCTGAATGAATTCACAAAAGAGATAGAAACATTGAAGAAAACTCAGGCTGAAATGAAGAAGTAAGTGAAAAATTCAGTAAGTCAACCTGAAACAACAGGGGAAAGCCTCACCACTAGAATGAATGACATGGAAAACAGAATATCAACACTGGAGGGTAAAGTTGAAGAACTGGACCATTCAAGCAAAGACTATGAAAAATTTTTTAGAAACCACAGGAATGGAATATGCAAGAGTTGTGGGATACCATGAAAAGACGAAATCTACATATCAAAGGCATAGAGGAAGGAGAAGAATTTTAGGTTAATGGTATTGACCAGATCTCAAACAGGATTGTAGAAGAGAATTTCCCAAAATTAAAGACATCCCCATACAAATATAAGAAGCACATAGAACACCAAATAAACAGGATCAGAAAAGAAACTCCGCACAGCACATCATAGTAAAAACACTAAATGTACAGAACAAAGAGAGAATACTGAAAGAATCAAAAGAAAAACAAGTCACATATAAAGGAAAGCCTATCAGAATTACAGCTGACATATCAATATAAACTATGAAAGCAAGAAGAGCCTGGACCAAGGTATTTCCAGGTCTAAATGACAATAGATATCACCCAGAATACTCTACACAGCAAAAACGTGTATTAAAATTGAGGGGGAAAGAAAAAAATCTTGGGGTTTGTATCACCTGCCGGCAGGCCTCTCTCCTACCCTCAGGCCTCCCTTCAGATTAAGTCCATTGTGCCCTCCATGCCTTGACTCCCCCAGCCTCTGGGGGACAAATAAGGCTTCCTGATCCTTTTCATCCAGACCAACATAGTGCCTTCTCTGGGCCACAGTAGCACTGCTGCTGGGCCTGGCCCCGCCCTCAACTCCCTCTGCTTCCCTGGGCCCCTCAGCACCTGCCAGCCTCTTTCTGGGACATTGGGGCTGACCTTTCCTCTTCCTGATCCTTTGCATCCAGACCAACACAGCTCCTCAGTGCAGTCCCCAGGAGTCCTTGGGGCCTCTTCCTACCCTATCTGCCTTTGCATCGCTGGGTGGCACGGCCACCAGCTGCCCTAGACCAGCATCTTTCCTGGGCCAGGCTCCCAGGCCAGTCCAACCCTCAAATTCCTGAGGCTAAAATCGTTCATGGAGGGATTCAGATCTTAGGAGAAAGCCTGAAAACATCTGACCCTCAAGTGAATTGGGCCTCTGTGGGAACTCCTGAAGACAAAAGCAATCCCCCAACTCCAACATAAAATCAAAAGAGAGAACTGGAAGCTTAGGCAAACCAGCCTTTCATGCCCCAAAAGTAAACCACGAAGATACACGAAGTTCACAAAAAGAAGCAGACCTAAACTTGAAGGCCTGAGTCTCACACAAGAATCAGAAACTACAAAAGAAATTCACTGTAAACCTAAAAATTTACAGCCAATTTTGAAAGAGATGCATCTTAGCTCTGGAAATTGTTATTGAATATGTCAATGCTGTTGTAATGAAATGCTTCTTCTAATTATAGGGTGATTAAATAAATAATTAAAAAAAAGAAATTCACATGTCAAAATCACAGAGAAAAAATAATAACATGAAAAGCCAAATAATAACATATCCCTACCAAATAACAATAGTCCTCTAGAGGAGTACAATGAGAATCCCCTAGAGATATAACATGAAAAACCAAAATAATATATTCCCACCAAGTATGAACAGTCCTCTAGAGGAGTACAATGAGAATCCCCTAGAGATAACAGGACATGGAACT
>NW_008340065.1:1384967-1386268 GCF_000622305.1 Nannospalax galili
TGGGGCACAAAACAAAGCTCAGCAAATACAAAAAGATTGAAATAATTCCATGTGTTCTATCAGACCACAATGCAATAAAGCTTACAATCAACACCCGAAGAAGCCAAAATCACCACAGGAACACATGGAGATTAAACAACACACTCCTGAATGATGAATGGGTCAAAAGAGAAATTAGGACAGAAATAAAATTAATCCTGGAATTAAATGAAAAGGACAGTAAAACACGACACAACCTCTAGGGACAACACCTGAAGAAGCCCTAATCAACACATGAACACATGGAGATTAAACAACACACTCCTGAATGATGAATGGGTCAAAAGAGAAATTAGGAAAGAAATAAAATTAATCCTGGAATTAAATGAAAAGGACAGTAAAACACGACAAAACCTCTGGGACACGTTGAAAGTGGACCTTAGAAGGAAGTTTATAGCTCTAAGTGCCTACATCAAAAAACTGGAAAGAACACAAATAAATGCAACTCAACACACTTGAAAAGCAACAGCAAATGAAATACAAACCCAGCAGACAAGAAGAAATAACAAAAATTAGGGCTGAAATTAATGAAATTGAAACAAAGAAAACAATACAAAGAATCAACAATTCCAAGACCTGGTTCTTCAAAAGATAAACAAGATTGACAAACTGCTAGCCCAGTTAACTAAAAGAAAGAGAGAGCACCTCAAAATCAACGAAGCCAGAGATGAAAGGGGAAACATCACCACAGACACCAGAAAGATAAAGAACATTATAAGGGAATACTTTAAAAACCTATATGCTACTAAATTTGAAAACCTAAAAGAAATGGACGGATATCTAAAAGCATGGGAACCACCAAAACTAAACCAAGAACAGATTAACAGCTTAAACAGACCCATAACACAAAAAGAAATTGAAACAGTAATACAAAACCTTCTGACTAAAAGAAGCCAAGGACCAGATGGATTTACAGGAGAATTCTATCCGACATTTAAAGAAGATCTACATCCAATACTACTTAATTTATTCAAAAAAATAGAAATGGAGGGAGAACTTCCAAATTCCTTCTATGAAGCCAGCATCACTCTAATACCAAAGCCAGGTAAAGATACAACCAAAGAAGAAAACTATAGACCCATATCCTTAATGAACATAGATGCAAAAATTCTCAACAAGATACTTGCAAACCGCATACAGACACACATCAAAAAGATCATCCAATATGATCAAGTTGGCTTTATCCCAGAGATGCAGGAATGGTTCAGTATACGTAAGTCAATAAATGTCATAAATCATATAAATGGAATCAAAGACAAGAA
>NW_008340065.1:1386856-1389501 GCF_000622305.1 Nannospalax galili
AACAAAAGCCATTTATAGATTTAATGCAATGCAAATCAAAATCTCCATGACATTTTTCACAGAATTGGAAACAACCATCCTAAGATTCATATGGAAGTACAAAAGACCTCAGATAGCCAAAACAACCCTGAGCACGAAGAGCAATGCTGGGGAGATTACTATACCATATTTCAAGCTGTATTTCAGAGTTGTAGTCATAAAAACAACATGGTACTGGCACAAAAATAGACCCATAGACCAATGGAACAAAACTGAAGACTCAAATATGAGTAAATGCAATTTCAGCGACCTGATATTTGACAAAGGGGCCAAGAACATTAACTGGAGGAAAGACAGCATGTTCAGCAAATGGTGCTGGCAAAACTAGATCTCCACCTGTAGAAGAATGAAACTAAACCCCTCTCTTTCACCCTGCACAAAAGTCGATTCCAGATGGCTAAAAGACCTCAATGTAAAGCTCGAAACTCTGAAACTATTAGAAGAAAACATTGGAAAAACCCTACAAGATAAAGGTGTAGGAAAGGATTTTCTAAACCAGACATCAATTGCTCAGGAAACAAGGGCCAGAATTAACAAATGGGAACTCGTTAAACTAAAAAGCTTCTGTACATCAAAGAAGACAACAAAGGAAGCAAATAGAAAACCCACAGAATGGGAGAAAATCTTCACCAGTGACACATCCGACAGAGGTTTAATAATAAGAATATATAACGAACTAAAATAACAGAGAACCAAGACAAGAAGCATCCCAATTAAAAGATGGGCTAAGGAGCTGAACAGAGAGTTCTCAAAAGATGAAGTAAAGATGGCTATGAAACATCTTAAAAGATGTTCAACATCACTAATAATTAGGGAAATGCAAATTAAAACCACTTTAAGATTTCATCTTACCCCAGTCAGACTGGCTAAGATCAAGAGAACAAATGATACCAAATGTTGGAGAGAATGTAGGGGAAAGGGGAACACTCATCCAGTGTTGGGGGGCTGCAAACTTGTTCAACCCCTATGGAAAGCAGTGTGGAGAACTCTTTAAAAAACTACAAATGAACCTACCATTTGACCAACTCTCCTTGGCATATACCCAAAGAACACATCCTATTGCAGAGACACCTGTACATCCATGTTTGTTGCTGCTCTTTTCACAATAGTTAAGAGATGGAAACAACCTGGGTGCCCCTTAATTGACGAGTGGATAATGAAAATGTGGTTCATTTATACGATGGAGTTTTACTCAGCAGTAAACGAAGATGAAATCATGAAATTTGCAGGTAAATGGATGGAATTGGAAACTGTTATACTAAGTGAAGTAACACAGACTGAGAAAACGAATGACATGTGTTCTCCCTCATATGTGGATCCTAGCACCAAATCCTCATAGTGAGTATGTATTCAGATGTAACTACAGGAACCAGGATAATGAAAAGGAACCAGATATGTGAAGGAAAAGAAAGACTCTGAAAGAGAAGAACAGTAGGAAACAGGCTTTAATAAGGGAGATATGGATAAAAATTGTGTTAGTTTAAAGGAGCGGGGCGGGGGGAGGTAAGGGTATACAAGGAACCTAGGGGATAAAGGGAAAGAAGGAATTCAAGAGAGGTAGGACCATAAGAGAAGGGTATTAGTAAGGGAGAAAGGGGGGAAATGGGAGTACCTTAAGTGGGAAAATCATGATGGAGGGGTGAGACAATGTGAGAGATAAACAATGCCTAGCTAGTTTTGAAAACCAGAAGGAACCATATTACTTCTACACCGTACTGACAAATTATACATAGTACATCAAGAAATATATGTCTAGGTAAGGTTTATCTGAGAACAATTGGTCTTTGCCCAAGATTTATCTACATGACACACAGTAATTAAAACTACCAGACTGGTGGAACTAATGGATGTTTAACATACATACTTTGAGGCCTATTCTAACTTGGTCAGAGGGACATAAAGGACAGTTTTTGCTCCTTGCCCTCCTAGGTCAACTAGTTCCAAGGGACTATGAGTGTCTCTCAAAATGTCCTGTAATTGTGGTGGGTCACCTGTCCTCTTGATCAAGGACACTGAGGAAACCCCACCAGATGGACTTGAACCAGTATCCAATCTATAAACAGGAGGGTCAACACAGAGGATTCATTTCCTCCATGCTTCCAAGTGAAGCCAACCACAGTTGAGCAGGAACTTTGACTTATCTTCATCATATAGGTGGAACTGGTAAAAGAAAGGAGCCAGGGGCTCCTCCCAAGCCCATGTGACCCCCGAGAAACAGATCCTCAAATGACCGTAAGAGTAAAAATAAATCTGTTTATCTCGGCCAACTGTATGGCCTTAAACACCCAAAAGGAAAGTATAACCAAAATTAAAGGGGCCAATATAATTTCTTAAGAGTCCATATGCATAGCTAAAGGCTACATAAAAAGTAACAATGCCAGACAAGCAATACCTTCTTTTGAGTTGTTGGCCAGGGTGGCCTAAGGGACTCCCAGATAGTAACCCAGTATAGAACTGGTAAAATGAACAGCAGACCCCCAATCTTATCCAAAGGAATATTGACAACTAATTACTGCTAGATGAGGAACAGCTGACCCTCCTAAAACAAAGACCTCTAGATAGGCTGACTAGATTCACCAGAAGGGCAAGTAGTGGGGAATGGATTG
>NW_008340065.1:1389536-1393470 GCF_000622305.1 Nannospalax galili
GTATAAGGGCTCTAGTGGGTTGAGGAAGGCTATGAGAGGTGCTATCTGGGAAGTGGGTGTAAAAATAAATAAATTTTTAAAAAATTTTTTAAAAAGAAATTATTCTTCAAAGCATAAAAATTTTCTCCTTAATAATTGGTGGATGTGAAAAACATTACCACTGAAGTCCACCTGATGACTTTATATCCATACTCAGATGCCAAGGAGCTCAGAAAGTAACCAGGTGTGACTAGTAATAATCAGATATACAGAGATTAGAAATGCATCTTAGTGGCAATTGTATTGAAAGTGAATTTTCTGTATGAAACTGTGTATTTTAATAGTGAAATGGAGATTTATTTTTAAGTTTAAAACCTCGTTTAATTTTATGTTTTATAGGGTTTATACTGAGTACAATATTGTATAACTGTATTAATTCAACTGTAAACCTAAAAATTTACAGCCAAGTTTGAAGGAGTTGTATCTTAGCTCTAGAAATTGTTATTGAATATGTCAATGCTGTTGTAATGAAATACTTCTTCTGATGGTGTGGTTATTAAATAAATAATTTAAAAAAATCTTCCATGACACAAATAACCTGAAAGAATACATGTCCATGAAACCAGCCCTTCAAAGAATACTTGAAGCAATACAAAGAGCAGAGACAGAAACAAATATACTCCAGGGGCAACTAAAGAAAATAAAGGTATAATTGAGGAAACACAAAATTAGACAAAGAATGCAAACAGCAACCAAAATGCTGGCCACAAATACACATCTTTCAATAATAGCGTTAAATATCAATGGACTGAACTCTCCAGTCAAAAGATACAGGCTAACTGAATGGATTAAGAGAGAAAATCCATCTTTTTGCTGCATGCAAGAAACACATCTCACCTTCAAGTACAGGCACTACCTTAAGGTGAAAGGATGAAAAAGAATATTCCAAGCAAATGACACTAAGAAACAAACAGAGGTCGCAATTATAGTATCTGACAAAATAGACTTCAAAGTAAAACTAATCAGAAGAGATAAGGAGGGTCACTTCATTCTGCTCAGAGGAATAATCAACCATGAAGATATTACAATCCTGAACATATATGCACCAAACTCTGGTGCACCCAAAATCGGTAATTTGGACAAGACATAATTAACCCCAACTCAGTTTTAGTGAGGGAATTCAATACCCCATTGTCTCCATTAGACAGGTTAACTGGACAAAGAACAAACAGAAAGACGTCTGAATTAAATTATACATCAAATGGACCTAACAGACATCTTTTGAATATTCCACCCAAGCACCAAAGAATACACTTTCTACTTAGCACCCCATGGAACTTTCTCAAAAATTGACCACATACTGAAGCACAAAACAAATCTCAGCAAATACAAAAATATTGAAATAATTCCATGCATTCTATCAGACCACATGCAATAATGTTCAAAATCAGCACTGGAAGAAGCCATAGTCACTACACAAACTCATGGAGATTAAATAACACACTCCTAAATGAAGAGTGGGTCAAAGGAGAAATTAAGAAGGAAATAAAAGAATTCCTGGAATTCAACAAAAAGGACAACATGACAAAACAAAACCTCTTGGACACTTAAAAAGCAGTACTAAGAGGGAAGTTTATAGCTCTAAGTGCCTACATTAAAAAAAATCAAAAACAGCACAAATAAATGATTTAACATTGAAACTCAAGACTCTAGAAAGGCAAGAACAAATGAAACCCAAACCCAGCAGAAGAGAAGAAATAACAAAACTCAGGGAAGAAATTAATGAAATAGAAACAAAGAAAACAAGACAAAGAATCAATGAATCTAAGAGCTGGTTCTTTGAAAAGATAAAGAAGAAAGACCCTTAGCCCAGTTAACCAAAAGAAATAAAGAGCAAATCTAGATCAACAAAATCAGAGATGAAAGGGGAAACATCACAATAGACACCCAAAAGATCCAGAACATTATAAGGGATTTTAAAAACTCATACAGTACTAAATTTGAAAATCTAAAAGAAAAGGATGGATATCTAAAATCATGGGAACCACTAAAGTTAAACCAAAAAGATATCAATAGTTTAAATAGACCCATAACATATAAGGAAATCAAAACTGTAATACAAAACTTCCCAACTAAAAAAAGCCCAGGCCCAGATGGATTTACAGCAGAATTCTATCAGACATTTAAAGAAGATCTGCATCCAATACTACTTACCAATACTGCTTAAATTACTTAAAATGATAGAAACAGAGGAAGAACTCCCAAATTCCTTCTATGAAGCCAACATCTAATACCCAAACCAGGTAAAGACACAACCAAAAAAGAAAACTATAGGACCATATCCTTAATGAACATAGATGCAAAAATTCTCAGCAAGTTACTTGCAAACTGCATACAGACACACATCAAAAAGATCATTCATCATGATCAAGTAGGCTTTATTCCAGAAATGCAGGGATGGTTCAATATGCGCAAGTCAATAAATGTCATTAATCATGTAAATGGACTCAAATACAAAAACCACATCATTGTCTCAATAGATGTAGAAAAGGCTTTTGACAAGATTCAACATGTATTCATGATAAAAGTTCTAAAGGGAATTAGACTGGAAGGAAATTACCTCAACATAATTAGGGCTATCTACAACAAACCCACAGCCAATAACATCCTACATCGAGAAAAACTGGAAGCATTCCCATTAAAATCAGCAACCAGACAAGGATGTCCACTATTTCCACTCCTTTTCAATAGAGTGCTTGAAACTCTTGCTACAGCAATAAGAGAAGAGATAGAAATTAAAGGAGTACTAATTGGAAAAATCAAGGTCAAATTATCCCTTTTTGCAGATGATATGGTACTATACCTACCAGATCCTAAAAGTTCCACCACAAAACTCCTAAAAGTGATCAACACTTTGAGTATAGTGACAGGATATAAAATCAATCTACAAAAATCAGTAGCCTTTCTATATACCAATAACAAGCAATCAGAAAAAGAGTACAGGGAAATGCTCCCACTCACAATAGCTGCAAAAATAAAATAAATAAAATAAAATATCTTGGAACAGACCTGACCAAAGACACCAAAGATCTCTACAATGAAATTTTTAAATACTTAAAGAACAGATTGAAGAAGACACCAGGAGATGGAAGTACCTCCCATGCTCATGGATTGGAAGAATTAATATTGTGAAAATGACCATCCTACCAAAGCAATATATAGATTCAATGCAATCCCAATCGAAATCCCCATGACATACTTCACAGAATTAGAAAAAACATCCATAAATTCATATGGAACCACAAAAGACCCCTGGATAGCCAAAGCAACCCTGAGCACAAAGAGCAACACTGGGGGGATTATTATACAAAATCTCAAAGTATACTACAGAGCTATAGTCATAAAAACAGTGTGGTACTGGCATAAAAATATACACATACATCAATGGAACATCATTGAAGACCCGAACCTGAGTACACGCAATTTCAGCCACCTGACATTTAACAAAGGTGCCAAGAACAAAAAATGGAGGAAAGACAGATTCTTCAATAAATGGTGTTGGCAAAACTGGATCTCCACCTACAGAAGAATGAAACTAGAGCCTTATCTTTCACCTTGCACAAAAGTCAACTCCAAATGGGTCAAAGACCTCAATGTGAAACTGGAAACCTTGAAACTATTAGAAGAAAATATTGGCAGTAACTTACAAGATATAGGTGTAGGAAAGGATTTTCTAAATTGGACAGAAGTTGCTCCGGAATTAAGTTCACCAGTCAACAAGTGGGACCTCATTAAACTAAAAACCTTCTGTACAGCAAAAGAAACAACCAGAAAAGTGAAGAGAAAACCCACAGAGTGGGAAAAAAATCTTCATCAGTGACACATCTGACAGAGGTTTAACATCCAGAATATATAAAGAACTCAAAAAACAAAGAATTGACCCAATTAAAAGATG
>NW_008340065.1:1394557-1433280 GCF_000622305.1 Nannospalax galili
GACACAAATATAATAAAATTTCTAAGGCCATAGTTTAGTCAACTAGTTTAAGGAATAAAGTATGTGTCTAATCAGGGTTTGTCTGAGAATGTTTGGTCTTTGCCCAAGCTTTATCTATGTAGCACATGGTAATTAAAAGTACCAGACTGGTGGTACTAACCTTCCGTGATGTTTAACAGCCATACTTTACGGCCTATACTAATCTGGCCAGAGGGACTTAAAGGCTAGTTTTTGCCCCTTGCCCTCCAAGGCCGACTAAGTTCCAGGGGACTATGGAGCATCTCTCAAAATGTCCTGCAATTGTGGTGAGTCACCTGTCCTCTTGTTCAGGGAGGCCATGGAGACACCACCAGATGAACTTGAACCAGTGTCCAGTCTACAAAGAGGAGGGTCAACACAGAGGAATCATTTCTTCCATGCTTCCAAGCAAAGCCAGCCATGGTCGAGCAGGACCTTTGACTTATCTTCACATAGGCAGAACTAGTAAAAGAAAGGAGGAGCTCCTCCCAATCTCATATGACCCCTGAGGAATAGATCCTCAAACGACCTGAACAGTAAAAATAAATTTGTTTATTTGGGCCAAATGTGTGGTCTTAAACATTCAAAAGGAAAGTATAATCAAAGTTTAAAGTGATCAGTATATTTCTTTAAGAGTTCAAGGGATTACACTTCCCAGACATTAGGCTTAAGTGTCCTGGGTTTGATCCCAGCACTGTATAAACTGGGCTTGGTGGTGCATGTCTGTAATCAAGGAGATAGGAGGATCAATCCAGAGTTCAAGGTCATCCTCAGCTACATAGTGAGTTTGAGGCCAACCTGGGCTACTTAAGACCCTTCCTGAAAAAACAAATAAACAAAAAAAGATGGCCAAAAGAGAGAGACTGCTGTCTGGGACTCTTAGAAGTGGGGAAAGTGAAGCCAGGGGTCAGGGCACAGTAGGAAGAGGTCAGGACACACCACGGAGTTTGGAAATGGAGCCCTGGACCCATGCCATGGCTCCCCCAGTCCACCCTTCCCTGCCAGGATTCCCAGCTCCTTGATTACCCACAGGGAATTCCCCTCTGCCTCCCCAGCTCCAAAGAGCAACCACTGCCCTGCCAGGCAGTGTTTTAACTCCTTCCTGTCTGGCATTTTCCCAGGCTCCTACAAGGAACTCAATGCAATTTACTTTTGAGACCATAGCACTCAACAGTATCTGGCACAAAAGGTCCAGCTGGGCCACACTGGTATCTACTGAGGAACCTAATGTTGACCACCTTTACCAGTAAGTGGGGTACCGTAGGCCCAGGGATCATACTTTAAAAGTCACTGTGGCAGCTACTCAATAATGAACTGGAGAAGGGGCTAGGGGTGTAGCTCAGTTGGTACAGTACTTGCCTAGTACGCACAAAGCCCTAGGTTCCGTCCCCAGCACAGCATTAACTGAGCATGGTGGTGAACAATTTAATACCTGAACTTGGGAAGGGGAGTCAGGAAGATCAAGAGTTCAAGGAGGAAGAAAGGAAGAAAGGAAGGAAGGAAGGAAGGAAGGAAGGAAGGAAGGAAGGAAGGGAGAGAGAGAAAGAAGAAAGAAAGAAAGAAAGAAAGAAAGAAAGAAAGAAAGAAAGAAAGAAAGAAAGAAAGAAAGAAAGGACATGATGTCAGAAAAAAGTGATGGGGAGATATGAGAGGTGCTGGAGGGGAGGCAGTGGGTATGGATTTGATCAAAACACCTTATATACATAAATGACATTCTCAATAAAGTTTGAAAAATGACAAAAAATTTCAAGGAACCAACTTTTGGCCTTGCTGATATCCTATACTTTTTACTATTTCATTAATTTCTCATTATTCTCTTCCTTCTGTTGTAGTGTCTTTGCCTGGATACTCATATCACTGGGTCCTCATATCTTCATTTCTAAAATACACATCTACAATCAAGCTCTTCCTTCTCAGCATGCTTTAGCAGAACTTCCCGTGTGTGTGTGTGTGTGTGTGTGTATACTTATGTATATATTCCCATGTTTACACATACATATAATTTTCTATTTTTCAGCTATATTTCCTTGAAATATGGGCTATTTTAATGTATATGTTAACCTGTGGTGCTTTTTAATTGTCTTTGTTACTATTTCTAGTTGAATTCTATAGTAATAAGAGGACAACACATGCTGTATGATTTCTATTCTTTGAAATACACTAACACTCTGTTCACAGATAAAATATAGGTGTTATGGACTGACTATCTGCCCCACCATATTGATTTTTTTTTTAAACCTACAATGGGATAGCATTAGGTGAGGTCTTTAATAATGAAGACATGAGAATAGAACCTTTGTAAAAGAAATTAGAGCCCTTAATATAGAGACCCCAGGTATTCTGTAGCTCCTTCTGCTATGTTAGGAGATAACAAAAAGACAGTAATCTACAAGCTGGAAGAGAGCCCTCACAAGAACCCAACCATGTTAACACCTTGATCTTGAACTTACAGCCAACAATACTGTGAGAAATGAAATTCCGTTCTAAGTTACCCAGCCTATGGTGCTGTTATAATAGTGTGAATTGTCTTTAAATTTTTTAGTGAATTTTTTAGACTGTCATATAATGTATTTTGATCATATTCAGACTGCCTTCTCTACCTGCACCCCCCTTACAATCCTCTCATTTCATGTCCTCTATTTTTTTTAAAGACCCATCAAGTCTAATTTGTGTTCCCAAATGCCTTTTGGTGTGGGTCCATCCCCTGAATCCTGGTCAACCTAATCGACATCACACCCTTAAAAAAACTGACTCTCCCTCTCTCATTGTCAATAGTTCCTCACCTAGGGCTGAGGTGTCTTATTCACCTCCCCTCCCCCTCTATGCTGGAAATTGGTCTGGCTTGAGATTAGGTAAGTACTGTGCATGCTGTCACAATCGCTGTGACTTGATGTAACTACCTGCTGGCTGGAAAAGTTTTTTGTAGTCATCTACCACCTCTGGCTCTTATAATCTTTATGCTACCTCCTTCACATGATTCCTGAGCCTTGGGAGTAAAGGGTGTGATATCTGTCCCACCTAGGGCTAAGCATTCTGAAGTCTCTTATTCTCTGCATGTTGACCAATTGTAGGTCTCTGTGTTAATCTCCATCAGTTTAGTTACTATAGATTTTAAATTATGTCCTTATGATTCTCTCAATTTCCTCAGTATCTGTGGTAATGTTTCCCATTTGTCTTGATTTTATAAATCTGGGTTCTCTCTCTCTTTTGATTAATTTGACCATTTTGGCAATCTCGTTAATCTTTCCAAAGAAACAACTCTTTGTTTCATTCATTCTTTATATTGTTTCATTTCTAGTTCCTGACTTTCATTATCTCTTCTTACCTAATCTTTCTGAGAGCTGTTTGTTCTTGTTCCAAGGCCTTTAGGTGCATCATTAACTTATTAATATAGGATATCTGAAGCTTTTTGATGTAGGTACTATGCTATAAAACTTTTTTCTTAAGACTGACTTCATTATGTCCCATAGATTTTGGTGTGTTTTGTTTCCATTTTCATTCAATTATTGGCATTTTAAAATTTCATTCGTGATTCCTTCCTTGACTCCTTCCTTGACTCAATTTTCTCTCAGTTCTGTTGTTTAGTTTCCATGAGTTTTTAATTTTTTCCATTTCTTTTGTTGTTGATATTCAGCTTTACTTTTTGTAGTCAGAATGCAGGATGTTATCACAATTGTCTTAGATTTGTTGATACTTGCTTTGTGTCCTAATATGTGGTCAATTTTGGAGAAGGCTCTATGGACTGATGAAAGTGTATTCTTTAGTGTTTGAATGGAATGTTCTATAAATGTCTGTTATGTCATTTGATTTGTAATGCCACTTAATTCCCAGGTTTTTGTTTAGTTGACTTGTCTATTGGTAAGAGTTGGGTACTGAAGTCACCCACTATCACAGCGTTGGAGTCATTCTGTGATTTTTAGACCTAACGGTGCTTCTTTTATGAAGTCGGGTGCCCCTATGTTTGGTGCCTATGTTTCAGAGTATAACATTCTCTTGGTGAACTTTTCCTTTACTGAGTATGAAATTTCCATTCCTATCTCTTCTGACTAGTTTTAGATTGAAGTCTATTTTTCCAGATATTGAAATATCTATGCCTGCTTTACTCTTAGTTCCATTTGCATGAAAAACCCTTTCCATCCTTTTATGCTAAGGGGTGTCAATCACTGATGGTGAGGTGTGTTTCTTGGAAGTGGAAAAATCCATGGACCTTGTTTTCTAATCCAGTCTATTGTCCGCATCTTTTCATTGGGGAATTGAGATCATTAATATTGAGAGTCATTACTGACTACTCTTTATTAGTAACTGTTATTTTGTTGTGGTAATGTTTTCTTTGGCCTTTTTTGGTAAACGATTCTGAAACTGTTTAGTTCTTATGCTCTCTTAAGTGTATTTAATCTTTTATTCACAAGGAAGTATTTCTTCTAGTATCCTCTGTAGAGCTGGACTACTAGACATAAATTTCTTAAATCTTTTTTTATTATGGAAAATTTTCCTTTCTCCTTTTATTACGATTGATATGTTTTCTTGGTATAATAGCCTGGTTTGGTGTCTGTCTTTAAGAATTTGTAAAATATCATTCCATGCCCTCCTGACTTTCAGAGTTTCCATTGAAAATTCAGGTAGTATTCTTATAGGCCTTTCTTTATATGTGATTTGGTCTTTTTCTCTTGCAGCTTTGAATATCCTTTCCTTGTTCCATACATTTAGTGTTTTAATTATGTGACATGGGGAATTTCTCTTCTGGTCCTGTCTATTTTGTGTTCCGTATGCCTCCTGGAGCATGATAGGCAAGTCCTGCTATAGATTTTGGAAGTTTCTTTCTATGATTTTGTTGAAAATATTTTGCATGTCTTTGACCCAGGTCTTCTGTAAGTTTGATCTTTTTATAGTATTCCAGCGTTTCTGCACAGTCTGTTCCTGGTGTTTTTAAAGATTTAACATTTCCTTTGACTGAATGACCCAATTCTACTACCTTTTCTTCAGGGCTTGATAGTCTTTCTTCCATGTGATTCATTCTATTGGTGAGGCTTTTCACTGAGTCCTTTACTTCCCTGATTGAGTTTCACATTTCTAGTTTTATTTCTGATTTGCTTTTCTTCAGAAATTCTGTTTATTTATTAAATTCTGTTCTCATATCTTGGATTGTTTTCTTCATTTCATTCAGCTGTTTATGTTTTCACAGTCTTCATTGTGAAATTTATGCATGTCCTCTGAGTTTGTTGAACATATTTATAATTTTTATTTTGAAGTCATTGTCTTGTGCTTCAACTAAGTTGCTCTTCTCAGAGAACATTACAGTGGGTATACTAATTTCTGGAGGGGGTGTATTATCTTGGATATTCATATTATTTATGCTTTTGAGATTGGACCTAAGATATGGAGTTAGGTCATTGGTGGTGTTTTCTGGTATGAATTCCTCATACTGCCTTTGTTGAGCAGGTGTTTGGATTTTTGTTTGCTGTTACCGCAACATGTCAGGTTGTGAACCAGCTGAATGGTGTTATTGTGTGAATGGGGTGTCAGACACGTTCCCTGCACAGCTGAGGATAGGAGAACTTCCAAGCCCAGGAGCAAACCTTCTGTAGAGTTAGAGTCTCACTGCCGATTTTCAGAAGTTCCTGGAAGGCTAACAGGGTTCTACAAGTGATCATTTGGTTGCCTATCTGGGTCTCCAAGTCATGTGGGGCAACTGGAGAGTCGTGGTGGGCAGCACACTGGTATCTGGCCTATCTGAACAGGAGGGAGGGAGTCAAAAAAGAGTTAGGGAATCCCTGGCAGAAGATGGCCTCAGGGCTTTGGGGTGATGGCAGAGGGGTGGGAGCAGCCTACTTGGGTTTCTGGGCTATTTGGGGCTACTGGAGAGTCCCTGGTGTGCAGCTAGCCAGCTAGGATCTGGTGAATCCTTACCCTGCACTGTCTAAAATGGATCCAACTTTAAAAAATGTTCTTTGTATGCTTAAAAATAAAATATTAATATTTAATAAGCCCTGGGCTGCACAGCCTCCTGCATCCTGGTGCCAGAACCTTTGCTGGGTAAGTCCAGTGGTGGCTGTCATGCCTTGACCCCCGCCTCCAGCCTCATTCACTCTCTCAGCTCCCCCTCCCCTTATCTCCTCCTAGCCAGGGTACTGGCCCATTTCTTGTCTTGGCACCCCGGTGTCCCTCAACTGATGAGTGGATGATGAAAATGTGGTTCATTTATATGATGGAGTTTCACTCAGCAGTAAAGAAAGATGAAATCATGAAATTTGCAGGTAAATGGATGGAAGTAGAAACTGTTTATATTAAGTGAAGTAACACAGACTCAGGAAAACAAAACAAAACAAAACAACAACGTATGTTCTCCATCATATGTGGATCCTAGCACCAAATCCTTATAAGTGAGTATGTATCCAGACATAACTACAGGAACCAGGATAATTAAAGAAACCAGGAACATAAAGGAAAAGAAAGAATCTGAAAGAGATGAACAGTAGGAAACAGGTGTTAATAAGGGAGATATGGATAAAAAGGGGGTTATTTTAAAGGGAGTGGGGAGGAAAGGTTATACAAGGAACCTAGGGGATAAAGGGAAAGGAGCTCAAGAGAGGTGGAACCATAGGAGAAGGGTATTATTAAGGGAGAAATGGGAAAACAGGGGCACCTTAACTGGGGAAACCATGATGGAGGAGTTAGACAATGCGAGAGATAAATAATGCCTAGCTAGTTTTAAAAAACAGAGCGAACCATATTAGTCCCACAACCTACTGGCAAATTATATATATAACCAGATCAAAGAATGTAATGTATGTCTAGGCAAGGTTTATCTGAGGGCTTTTGGTCTTTGCCCAAGCTTTATCTACATGGAACATGGTAATTAAATATACCAGACTGCCAGGCGTGGTGGTGCATGCCTATAGTCCCAGTACTTGGGAGGCAGAGGCAGGCGGATCTCCGTGAGTTCGAGGCCAGCCTGGTCTACATAGTGAGTTTCAGGACAGCTGGGGCTGCAGGGAGACCCTGCTTCAAAAAGAAAAAAAAAAAAAAAAAAGTACCAGACTGGTAGAACTAACCTTCTTGGATGTTTAACAGCCATACTATGAGGCCTATACTAATTTGGACAGAGGGACATAAAGGACAGTTTTTGCTCCTTTCTCTCCTAGGTCGACTAAGTTCCAGGGGACTATGGGCATTCTCAAAATGTCCTGTAACTGTGGTGAGTCACCTGTCCTCTTGATCAAGGAGGCCGTGGAGACCCCATGAGATGGACCTGAACCAGTGTTCAGTCTACAAAGGAGGAGGGTCAACACAGAGGAAACATTTCCTCCATGCGTCTAAGCAAAGACAGCCATGGTCGAGCAGAACCTTTGACTTATCTTCACATAGACAGAACTGGTAAAAGAAAGGAGGCAGGGGCTCCTCTCAAGCCCATGTGACCCCTGAGGAACAGATCCTCAAATGGCCTTAAGAGTAAAAATAAATTGGTTTATCTGGGCCAATTGTAGGGTCTTAAACACCTAAAAGGAACATATAACCAAAGATTAAAGGGGTCAATTTAATTTTTCAAGAGTCCATATGTATAGTTAAAGGCTACATAACAAGAAACAATGCCAGACAGGAGATACCATCCTTTGAGTTGTTGGCCAGGGTGGCCCAAGAGACTCCCAGAAAGTAACTCAGCATAGAACTGGGAAAATGAACAGCAGACCCCAATCTTATCTAAAGGAATATTGACAACTGATTGCTGCTAGATGAGGAACAGCTAATCTTCCTAAAACAAGGATCTCTAGATAGGCCAAGTAGATTCAGCAAATGGACAAGCACCCAGGAACAGCTGGGGGTGCTGACAACACAGTGGACAGTAACAGGGTTAATAGAGTATATGGGCTCCAGTGGGGTGGGGGAGGTTATGGAAGGGGTGCCATTTGGGAAGTGGGTATATAGATGCATAAGATTGTTTGGGATGTTCTATATGATATACACACAAAAATCAACAAATTTAAAAAATGAGTTATATTTGAGGAGGAAGCATAAAAACTTATTTCATGTTAATTAGTAGAGCTCATAAACATTACCATTGAAATCTACCTGATGACTTTATATCCATACTCAGGTGCCAAGGATCTGAGTGTAACCTACTGTGACTAGTAATAATCAGATACATAGAGATTAGACATACTTGTGCAAATATGTGTTAGTAGCATTAAAAATGAGTCTTTCTGTAGGAAACAGAATATTTTAAAATTAAATGGGGATCTTTTTTAAAGGTTAAAAACTCATTCAATTTTATGTTGTACAGGGTTTATACTGAGTTCAATATTGTATAACTGTTTTAATTCAACTGTGAACCTAAAAATTACAGCCACTTTTGAAAGAGACGTATCTTTATTCTGGAAATTGTCATTGAGTATGTTAAAGTTGTAAATGAATGCTTCTTCTAATCATGTGGTTATTAAATAAATAAAAAATTAATAATCTGTAGTTGTCAAATGGATTCTAAAGTTTTCAGTAAGTTCATTATAATAAATTAGATTTGGGTCATTGTGATGGTTCAGTAGGTAAAGGCAATTGCTGCCAAGTCTGATGACCCATGTTCAATACCCAGACTTTACATGGTGGAGGGAGAGAACCAACTCTCACAAATTGTCCTCTGACCTTCACATGTGCACTGGCACATGCTTGCATGTATGTGTACATGGACACACATGTACATACATTCTAAATAAATAAATTTTTAAAATAAATAAATTAGATTTGCTATTTTGGTCAAAAATTCCTTTTAGAGATTTGTCTGCTTGTTCTAAAAATTAGTTAGAATGACATACTAAAAGTCTCCACTGTGATTATGAATTTTAATTTTCTTAGCTTATACATTTTTGTTTTACTATTTATATTTTGACTATGGTATTGGGTACATACATATGCAGCATGGTTTTAGCTTTCAGATGAATTAACTATTTTATGAAGAAGTGTCACTGTTTAATTCTAATGATACTTTAATGAAAACTTTGAGACTGAATATAGCTTTGTTGTGTTTGCTTTGGTTAAGGTTTGAGTAATGTTGTACACTGAATGCTTGGTACCAGTTCTTTACTTCTTGTATCTGTGTCCTTTACCGTATCACTGCCACTAAAGGCAGGGACCTGGATTCAACCAAACCTCTTTTCTTCTATGGTGGTGGCTGTGCTACATACAGAGTCTTGGACTATACCTGTTCAACTGGAACAACTGAGAAAGCTAAGTCTTGACTGGACTGGCCATCTAAGGAAGAAGAGCAGACCTGGATCAATTTCCTGTTTGGAGCCAAACTAAGCTTAAAGATATTCATCCTAAGACACAAGAAAAACTATAAATAATTTTTGGTTCAAGTTGCTGCCTAAGAACATTATGACAGCGAGAGCTAACAAATGAGAAGATAACATCTTGGAAAAGGCAACAGCAGCAAAAAATAAAGCATGGTCCATTGTCGATTTGTAATCCCAAAGCAGGGACACTTAACAGCAATGAGAAGTGGGGAAAATGGCAAGGCAGTAGTTACAGGAGCTGGAAAAAGGACAACTCATCACTGTCATGGCGAGACATTTGGTAGGAAAGACTGCATGGGTTTATTTGGGAGGAAATTATGGAATAAACTTGTGCTATTCAAGTAGTGAAGTCTCAGGGGAAATGTTGAACGTGTGAGTTATTTGAATTTAGTTGCATTTGGTAAAATATTGTGGGCAAGAGATGACCTCAGAAAAGAGTGGTCCATTTCCAAGTAGAATTAAACAAGCAAAGAGATGCACAGATATTTCAGAAAAAGGAAATAAAAACTTTTCTCACTAAATAAAAGCTATGGTATTTAGAAAATGGTTTTAGGAAGAAGACTCAGTCAGAAAAAAATGCGAAAAGAGCAAAAGCAATGATATGGCTGTCAGACTGTTGCTAAGACCCCTAAAAGAAAGTTGTCCCTCTCTGATGACTTCCAGAAACATCAGTAATGTATTCCCACAGAACACTGCACCCTGAGTACCTCCAGTTTAAGTTTAGAGAAAATGGCACACCCATAAAAGGACTGTGACACTTATGTTGCTCAGTAACAGAACAAATGGTTCAACCGCCAGCATTCTAAAAGAAAAGATGCATTAAAATTAAGTAGATAAATAAAGAAAATATTGTGGCTATGGCTCCTGACAGTCAAACTAGGCTGAAACTTGTGGTCCTCCTGTCCCAACCTCCCAAATGTGGGGATTAAAGACATATAATGGTTTGGAATCAAATCTATTGACAGCCAGATAGCCTTTGAGTGAAAAGAGTTAAGTGTCACTTAAGACTAAAAGAAACAGTGAGAACTTGAGATTAAAAAACACTTCTGAACAAACAAAACAAAACAAAACAAAACGCTTCTGGGAGTAATACAGAGTGGCTCATGCCTGAAATCCCAATACTTAGGAGGATGGATAAGGCATGAAGATCATCACAAGTTTGAGGACAGCCTGGCCTATATATTGAGTTCCAGGCTAGCCTGGGGTATAGAATGAGACATAAAAATGAACAAACTAAATGGTAATAATAATAAATGAAATGATTCTGTGGAAGGAGATTCTGGGAGAACAGTACAATAGGAAACACTAGAAATCCATCTTACCATCTGGAAAACAGTTGTGCTGGCAGGGTCCTTTTTAAGGTAAGTATTTTAGAACTTGTAACTTCCAGGGAAAGAGTTGGACAGTGAAGTAATTAATTTCAGTCTGTTTTTAGTGAGATAGTAGCTACTGATCTCTAAGGCCACCACCCCATAGCCTCATCTCAAAGTGGTTAGACACATGTTCTTGGAAGAGCCTGAACACAAGTGTGAGAACCAAGGTGAACATAAAGGGCTCTCTGCAATAAATACCAGAAGTTGTCTACCTGACCAAGAACTACAGCCTCTAAGAGTGAAGGGAAAGACAGAGGTAGGCAGTCACTACTGCAAGTCACTCACAACAACTGAAACAACTTATAGGAAATTTAAAGGGTCAACACAAAGTCAACCATGATGGGGTATGCCTGTAATCTCCACACTTGGGAGACTGGGGCAGGAGTACCACACGTTCCAGGCTAGTCTGGGTTATACAGTAAGTTCCAAGATGACTGGAACTACACAGCAAGACTCTCTCTCTCTCAAAAACCAAAGGCTGGGAATGTATTTTGGTGGTAGACTGCTTGCATAACATATCCAGGGTTCAAATTCCAGCATCATAACAAATAGTCAACATATTTTTTCCCTTTTTGTTTTCTCTTTGCTCCCTTTCTCAGACTCACATGTTTGAGACTATGATATTCAATAGCAATTACATATATGGATGACTTAAAGAGGTGCAGGCCCAGGGAAAGAGTCAGGCTCAACTAAGACCTAAGATCTCATGTTTAAACTGCAGGCTCATATCTAGCTAAAGGCAGCCTACAACAGTGTGATAGCTAATCGCTGTTGTCAACTTGACACTCCTGGGAAGAGGGAACCTCAAATGAGGAATTTTCTCCATCACATTGGCCTGTGAGCATGTCTGTGGGACATTTACTTGATTACTAATTGATGTAGGAGAGCCCAGTACACTGTGGGTGGTACCATCCCTAGGCAGGTGGGCCCAGGTTGTGTAAAAAAATGTAGCTGAATATGAGCCTGAGAGCAAGCCAGCAAGAAGTGTTCCTCTGTGGTTTCCACTTTAAGAGACTGCCTGGAGTTCCTGCCTTGGCTTCTGAAAAGCCAAATTCTTCCCTGCTCCCATGCATGCATGCTCTGGGATCCCAGGGCCATGTGGTCTAACACTATGCATTCCATTTGTGTTTTTGTATAAAGTCTGAAAGAAAGTTACTTACAAAGGCATACACCATGGGCTCTTTCCCTACATCTCGGCTAAGCTTTCTAAATCCATGCCACCAGCTCCACACACCACCAGTGCCCCACCAAGATGGTGACTTTCCACTGTTTCCTTGCTTCCTCAGCACTTGACCGTCCCCTTCATGCAATTGAAGCTGACAGATTGGGTGGGAGGGGTGACTGTCTCCCCCTGTGCCTATGGAGTCTCTTGGGGTTCAGTGCTAGTTCTCTTGGAGGACATGCCTACCCAACACACTGTGGGCAGTACCATCCCTAAGCAGGTAGGCCTGGGTTATATATATAAAAAAAAATGTAGCTGCCATGTAAGCCTGGGAGCAAGCCAGTAAGCAGTGTTCCTCTGTGGTTCTGCTTTAAGATTCTGCCTGGAGTTCCTGCCTTGGCTTCCCTGATGATAAACTATAACCTGCAAGCCAAATAACCTTCTTCCTCAAGTTGCTTTTGGTCATGGTGTGTACCCACAGCAACAGAGAAGAAAGTAGGACAAACCAGTTTTTGTTTGTTCTTAAAGCAAATAATAGGAAATTATTTCAGTGTCAAAGTCAGTGTTTGTAAAAGTATTGACCTCAAAAATAAATCACAATACATACAAAGAAAAAACAGCCCATTTAAAGATTTTTAAAAATTTATTATTTTTATTTTATGTGTATGAGTGTAATGCCTGCATGTAGGCAGGTGTAGCTGTGTGGTGCAATGCCCTCCAAAGTCAGAAGAGGGCATCAGATCCCCTGGAACTGGAGTTAGGATGGTTGTTAGCTGCCATGTGGGTGCTGGGAATCGAACCCAGGTCCTCTGCAAGAGCAACCAGTGTTCCTAACCACTGAATCATCTCTCCAGTCCCCAATTAAAAAAAAAAAAAACTGTCTTAAACATGCTCAAAGTCCTAACAGGATATAAAGTCAGAACATTAGCATGAACAAAGGCAGGTGTCCACAGACAAAGGAAATAAAAGGAATTCTTGACTTGAAAAGTATAAGAACTGAAATAAAAAATTCACCAAAGACTCAGAAACAGATTTGAGTAGGTAGTGCCATTAGCAACCTTCAACACACTTGGAATTGTCCAGTCTAAGGAACAGAAAGAAAAAAGAAAGAAGTAAAAATAATTTCAAGGAATTAGGCAGATCAAAATAGATATTCTGTGATCCTCAAAAGAAAAGAAGTCATTGCAAGGAAGGACAGAGATATTATTTCAAGATAATGGCTAAACCTTCAAAATCTGATGAAAAGCATGAATACAAACATACACCACACTCAACCAACTCCAAGGATTATAAAGCCAATGATACAGTATAATCACAGTATCAGAAGCTGAAGACAATCAGAGAACCTGCAAAGAAGCAAGAGAAGCTGAGAATATCAGCAAAAGGGATTTTCAGAAGACTATCATCAAATTTCTAATAAAAACACCTTGTCAGTCAGAAAATAGTGACTAGTATACTCAATGTGTTGAAAGAGAGGAGAAAAAAAAATCCAACTAAGAATTCTAAAATTCCCCCTACCCCCTTTTTTGAGACAGGGTCTCATTATATAGCCCCAGCTGTCCCAGAACTCACTATGTAAACCAGGTTAGCCTCAAACTTACAGAAATACACCTGCTTCTGCCTCCTAAGGGCAGATAAGCCAGATGTAATGGTACATGCTTGTAGTCCTAGTACTTAGGAAGTAGAGGCAGGAGGATGAGGAATTCAAGGTCATCTATAGCTACATAGCCAGCTCAAGGCTAGGCTATGTTGAAACCCCACTTATTTTATTATATATCTACTGCTGTTGCATAAGTGCATGGATGTGTGTATGATGTGTGAGTGTGCAGTATGTACACATACTGTGATGCATGTGTGGCGACCAGAGAACAACTTTTATTAGTTCTCTTCTTCCACCATGGACTCTGGTGATTGAACTCACCAGGCTGGTGTCTGAGCCATCTCACCAGCCCTCTACTTTTATTTTGCTATATGACTCAAGAAACTAACACCTTAAAAATTCCAAATATTAGCCTATTTTTCTGAGCATCCAATGTATAAAAATGTAATTTGGGGAAATTTAAAAATTAATTTTAGCTTAGCACACAAAGTAATGAGTTTCATTATGGCATATATATATATAAAAAATATATCAACCATCGTACTTGGTTCTCATTTGTCTCCCTTCTCCATGACTCTTCCTGATGTCTCTTACTTGTGCCCTTCCTTCATCCACAGTCCCATTTCTGCTCCCTTATCACATGCATTCTTTATACTCTCTATTCCCCATCCTCTTAAGATTTCTTCCTCTTCTCTCACAATCCCCTTTCTAGTTTGATGGCACACGCATGTACACACACACACACACACGCACACACACACACATACACACACAAGTTTAAACCTAGGTTCTGCACATGATAGAAACATGCAGAACTTGTCTTTCTAAGTCTGGCTTATCTCACTTGAAGTGGAAATCATGTTAAGCAACATAACATCATTGCTTGTGAAAGGGGTGAGGAAGGAGTGGTATACAAGCAGTGCTTTTCATGCTATCTTAAGTTAAGCAGGTAGAAATTTAAATTAGAACGGTAAAACATAAAGATAGTCAATGCAATTCAGTAACCATAAAGTAGCCACAGAATATACATAGAAGAAAATGAAAAGAAATTAAAACACTGTGCTACAAAAGTTAACTCACTAGAAAAGATAAGAGTGATGCAGAAATGGACAAAAGTACATAGCACATAGTGAACAAATAGAAACGGAAAGAAGATATTTCTTATCAGTAATTACTTTAAATAAATAAATTTTCAATCAAAAGATAGAGATAAGCAGAATAGCTTAAAGAACATGATCCAATTATATGCTGCCAAAACTCACTTTAGATTCAATGCCACAAATAGGTTGGAAATGAAAGGACAGAAAAATATTTCATACAAATAGTAACCAAAGGGAGCATGAGTAGCTACACTTGTATGAGAAAAAATTAAAGAGGCAAAGATGGGCATTTTATTCATATAAAGGAAACAGTTCATCAAGAGGATACATATATACTCACCCAACACTGGAGCACCTAAATACATATACCAAACATTTGCAGATCTGAAGGGTGAGATGTAGCAGGGGACTTCAGTACTCCAGCTTCAACAATGAAAGATCATCTAGACAGAAAATCAATAGGGAAATAGATCACTTGACATTTTGGACCAAATGAACCTAACAGACATATATACAACATTTCATACTCTAGCAGGAAGAGTTGCCAGGTAGGGAGCCAGGAGATCAGAGACAACAGCCAACTCCATCATCATACTGCCTCCTTTATGTTTCATACAATGAGAAAGGAAAATCTGCCCCTTTTAGATGCTATCCTGGATCTTTAAAATCACTGCCAACTACAGAACATCTGATCACACATAGTTCCCTCAAACTCCCACTAGATGACCAGTATATGACCTTCCACTGGTGGTATTCTACCAATAAGGACAAATTTAAGGGGAAATGGCTCCACTGCACATTTCTTGAAGCTTCAAGTCAATAATATGCATGGGCCCAAGGCATAGTTATATACTTCATTACAATCACATGATTCCCCACTAAACAGCTCCCTCTCCCTAACATTTCCAAGGCCATAAAAAGCAACACTCTAACTACTGCTAGTGGGGGTCTTCCCCCACTGACTCACCTACACTGCTCCTCAGTCTTTATGCTTTCTTTTTCTTAAGTACTTTCTCTTCTAAATGAATCTTTTGCCTGTTGGCCTTCTCTGTCTTTAAATTCCCTTCTTGACAAGGTCAAGAATCTGGACCAAAAAGGCCCGATCTCTTGGCAGACCACCCTCAGAACAGCAGGGGAATATACATTTTTCTCAAGCACACACACAACACTCTCCATGACAGATCATATCTTAGGCCACAAAAGAAGTCTTGCCAAATTTAAGATTAAATAATATCAAATATCTTTTCTGGTTAGTAACAGAAGGAATTTTGGAAAATTCAATAATACAAAGTGTCTTAGCTCCTTTTACTATTTTTGTAATAAAAACCCCTGAAAAAAGCAACTTAAAAGAGAAAGGGGTCATGTTAGCTCACAATTCAAATTATTCATCATGGTGGGGACCCAAGGTAGTGGGAGCTTTAAGCAGCTGGGTACATTATGTACATAGTCAGGAGAGCAATAAATGCATGCATGTGTTCAACTCAATTCCTATGATTTCTATGATCCAAGATCTCCTGTCAGGAAATGGTCTCGCCTGCAATTAAGAGTAGTTTGCCCATGTTAATTAGAGATGCTCAAGAGACTCCTCCACAGGTATGCCAAGACAATGGTCTCCCAGGTGATTCTAAATTTTGTTAAGTTGACAACACTAATTAACAATCACATGAGGAAAGCAAATAATAGGCCCCGAAATCATCAGAGAAAAGTCCAGGTCAACACATCTTCACAGAGGAATTCCATGAAACATTTAAAGAACTAAAACCAACCTTTCTCAAATTCTTCTGGAAAACTGAAGAGGAGGAGAAACAAATCTTTACTCATTTTATGGGGCAAGCATTACCTGATTACCAAAGCCAGACAAAGACACTGTAATAATAGAAAACCACAGGCAAACACAGACACAAAATTCTTGAACAAAATACTAGTGAATTAATCCAGTGGTACATTAAAAGGATCATTCATCATGATCAAGTAGGGTTTATTCCTAGGATGTAAGAATTGTTCAACCAAAATCAATCAATACGATTTACCATATTAAAAGACTGAAAGAACAAAACCTAGTGCGAGCCCATCAATAGATAAAGAAAAAGCATCAACAAAATTCATTGTCCTTTCAAGATAAAAACATTCAACACATTAAGAATAAAAAAAATTACTTCAAGACACAGAAATGCCATATATTAAAACCCCACAGTTAACATCATGTTCAGTGCTAAGATGTTGAAAACTTCTAATACGATCAGGAGTAAGACAAGGATGCCTACACATTACTTCTATTGAGCACAGCACATGAAGTTCTAGCCAAGAAGAAAAGAAAGAAAGAAAAATAAAGCCATCCAGATAGGAAAAGAAGAAGTAAAAATGTACTGATGACTGGTTCAATATATGCAAAACCCTAAAGTCTCCAGCAAAATAATTATTAGAACTCAAAAATTAATTAAGTAAAGTTGTAGGAGATAAAAATCCATATGTATTTAAAAATAAGTAGTGGGTTCTCTAAACAATGGGAACTATCAGAAAAAGAAATTGGGAAATTTCTACCATCAAAATAATACCAACAAAAATATAATTTAAACTTCATCAAAGAGGTAAAAAAATTCTGTATACCAAAAACTAACACCAATGAAGAAAAATGGAAATGACATAATTAAAAGACATCCTATATTCATGGATGTGAAGAATTAATATTGATAATATGTCCATACTATTTAAGTCATCTAGAGATTTAATGTACTATCAAAATTCCAATGTTATTTTCTCAGAAATAGAGCTTCCTAAAATTCATATGGAACCACAAAAGGCCAAATAACCAAAGCAATCTTAAACCAAAGGAATAAAGCTTGAACCTCAGTTCAAAATTATTACAAAGCTATAGTAATCAAAACAGTGTAGTCCTGGCATAGAAACAGGCATATCAACCAATGAAACATGAGAGACAGCCTAGAAATAAACACACAATGGAAAAAAGACAATCTCATCAATAAATGGTGTGGGTAAAAATCACATATCCACATACACAGGAATTAAAATGAATCTTTTTTTCCATACCATATATGAAAATCAACTCAAAACACACTTTTTTGTTGTTGTTTTATTATATTTTGTGTAGTGCTAGGGATGAAATGCAAAGCCTCATGCATGTTAGGTAAGCAGTTCAACCACTGAGCTACAGGCTCAGCCCTCTAATAAAGTTTTAAACATAAAACCTTGAACTATACAACTACTATAGGACAAGCCTGGGGAAAATACTTCTCAACATTGATCTGGGCAATCTTGCCTGGACACTAACCCTAGGCACAGAACAACAGGTAGAGTTAGGTTGCCAGTTGATGAGCTGTTGGGAGTGACTGGATCAAGGGTGCTCTGACCTGAGAAACAATTTGTTCTTTGATGAACTTAAAATATGACAGCATAGTTCAGAGGTACTTAAAATAGGAAGTATGTGGTATGGCTAAAGGTCACTGGACGCATGTCTGGGAAACATGTATTATGTCTCCAACCTCTTCTCTCTTTCTGTATCCTGTCTGCAATGAAGTGAGCAGTCTCTGCAACATTATCCTGCTCCCATGATGTTTCTGCCTCACCTGAGGACCACAACAATGGCTACAACCAACCAGAAAGTGACCCTCTGAAATCATAGGCCCAAATGAATCTTTCCTCCCTTCCTCCTTACACCTTTCCTCATTCCTCAGGTATATGCCATAGCAGCAAAAGGTCTAATACACAAACAGAACTCAAAGTAAACAAGTGAAGATACATCAAAGCAGTCAAAGAAACAGGCAATCCAGGATTTGGTAGGAAATGTTTGTAAACCATGTGTTTAATAAAGGGGTAATACCAATAGTAAGAAAACAATTCAATAAAAAAATCAAGGCTCTAAATAGATCTGTCTCAAAGGAAAGCATATAAATGGCTATCAGATACATGAACACATACCCATCATTAATCCCTTGGGAAACAAATTTAAGCAATAAGCCATCACCTCATCTCTATTATAATAGCTATTATGCAAATGGAAAAAATAAGCATTGGAAGGGGTATGGAAGAAATTAAAACTTGTTTTGTCTTGTTGGGAATTAAAGTTAGTACAGCAATATTGGAAGATAGCTTGGTGGTTCCTTAGAAACCTAAAATAGAATTACCACATGATCCAACAGTCTCACTTCTGGCTATATATGCAAAAGAAATGAAATCAGTATCTCATCAAAATATTTGCCTGCTCATGTTCATTGCAGCATTATTCATAATAACTAAAATGTTGAATCAACTTAGGTGTCTATGATCAGATGAATAAAGAAAATTTGGTATAAATAAACAATGAATACTATTCAATTCTAACAGAATGGGGAAAATCATGACATTTTTGACAATAGAGGTGAATACAGAGGATATTATTCTATGTAAAATATGCCACACACAAAAAGACAAAAGCTGCCTGATTTTGCTTCTATGTAGACTCCAAAACATTTGAACTCATATAAGTAGAATACAGAATGACAGTTACCATTGGCTGGGTGAAGAATATGGATGGGAAAGGAGTGATGCTGATCCAAGAGAACAAAGTACGGGGCTTGGGGGATGGCTCAGAAGTGTTTGCTGCACAAGCATTAGGATCTGAGTTTGAATCCCCAGTACCCATATAAAGCTGGGCATGACTGTGTGTCTGTAATTCCAGTGCACATACTATAAGGTGGGAGGCAGAGACAGGAGAATACCCAGAGGTTTGTGGGCCAGACAGCCTAGCAACTCAGTACAATGGCAAACAACAAAGATGTCCTGCCTCAGATAAAGTGGAAAGGACGGACGAATAACTTGGTGTTATCCCCTGATCTTCACACATGTGCTGTGGCACAGTGTATCTGCATACATACATATATCACACACATACAAGGCATAAAGTCACACTTAGGACTAATAATTAGTAATCTATGTAGAATGGTGCCAGTAATAATAATGCACCATATATTTCAAAATTGCTAAAAGATTTTAATGTTTTTATTAGAAAACAGTGATAAAATTAGCTTATTTTACATGATAAAAATGTACCAAAATATCACATTTTAGCCCATAAATATATATAGTTATTTACTCATTAAAATCTTTTAAAAGACTTATTTCTTGCAGAAACTTAAATTTCTATTTTTTATTTAATGTGTATGTATATTTTTTGCATGTAGGTAGGTGCACCCATGTAGTGGAGATCAGAGGAAGGTGTCAGATCCCCTGGAACTGGAGTTACAGACAGTTGTTAGCCACCATGGTGGTACTAGGAATTGAACCCAGGTCTTCTGCAAGAGCAGTCAGTGCTCTTTTTTTTTTAATTGAATTTTTTGTGTATTTCATACAGAACAGTGCAAACAATTTTAATCATCTTTATACCCCCATCCTCACTGGCACCCTCCCATAGCCACCTCCCTCACCCCCCACTGGAGCCCATCTACTCTGTCATCCCTGTTAAGGCCCACTGGGTTGTTAGTGTCCCCAGCCGTTCCCCAGTGCAAGTCTATCCTCTAACTCTAGTCGGCCTATCTAGAGTCCCTTGTTTTAGGAAGATCAGCTCTTCATCTAGCAGCAATCAGTTGCCAACATTCCTTCAGATAAGATTGAGGCCTGCTGTTCATTTTTCCCAGTTCTATGCTGGGTTACTGTCTGCCTGAGTTTTCATGGGACTTGTGTATGCTGACACCATTGCCATAGAATCATATATGCAGTTCACAGGAGTTTGTAGGACTCTTTCCATATGATCATGCACCTCCTCCCTGGCTCTTACAACCTTTCTGCCCCCTCTTCTGTGATGGTCCCTGAGCCTTGAGTGGGTGAAGTTTAATAAGAGATCCTGTCCAAGGACCACGATTCAGCAGACTCTTGATCTCTATACTTTGGTTACTTGTGACATTTTGTATTCCTGGCCCTCCAATGCATGAGGGAGTTTCATTATTGGGAAGTGATTCCTTAGTGTCTCTCTCTCTCTCTCTCTCTCTCTCTCTCTCTCTCTCTCTCTCTCTCTCATATAGAGCCAGCTGGGAAGAGGGAACCTTAGCTGAGAAATTTCCTCCATCACACTGACCTGTGGGCATGTCTGTGGAGTATTTTCTTGATGACTAATTGATGGAGGAGGGCCCATCCCACTGTGAGCTGGTATTACTCCTGGGCAAGTGGGCCTGGGCTATAAAACAAAAGCAGCTGAGCAACCTGGAAAAAGCAAGCCAGTAAGCAATGTTCCTCCATGGTCTCTGCCTCAGTTCCTGCCTCCAGGTTCCTGCCTGATTTCTCTGAAAGATGAACAGTGCCTTGGAGGTATAAGATGAAATAAACCCTTTCCTATCCAAGTTGCTTTCAGTCAGTGTTTCATCACAGCAACAGAGAAGCAAGCTAAAACGATATATATGAAATCAATGGAAAAAGCCAAATGAAGAGGATTTCACCCCATTAATAAGATCATAATAGGTTATAATAGGAAACTATCCAACATCAGAAACCATTTTATCTTTTCTGCACTAAATTAGAATTCTTATTTAGTGAATTATCAGATCAAAGAATTTTAAGATTGTGTTGGATAGCTTTAGTGTCAACTTGACACACCTGGGTTGAGGGAGCCTCAATTGGGGAATTTCCTCCATTGAACTGGCGGGTGGTAATGTCTGTGAGGCAGCTTTTCTTGATGTGTGATGTGGGAGGGCCCAGCCCACTGTGGGTGGTGCCATCCCTGGGCAGGTGGGCCTTTGTTGCATAGGAAAGCAGGCTGAGCAGGGGCCAGGGGAGCAAGCCAGTAAGTAGCATTCCTCCATGGCCTGTGCTCCAGCTCCTGCCTCCAGGTTCTTGCTGAGTTCCTACCTTGGACTCTCGGATGAACTGGGACCCAAGAGATGTAAGATAAATAAATCCTTTCCTCCCCAAATTGGTATTGGTCAGAGTGTTTTGTCACAGCAATGAAGAAACAAACTAGAACAAAGATCAAGGTAAATGATAAGGGGAACATGACAGAATATATTTAAACTTAATAATGACTCTTAGTTAAAATTTCCTAATAGCTTAAAACTTCAACTTTAGGAAGAAATGAAAAAAAAAATCAATGTATTCTCTTACATAATTTGCAACCTTGTATGTGACCACTTCTATTTCTCCTTGACATATTAAATGTTTGTAGCTAGTCCCTATTTAGTTTTTCTTTATTCAAGCCACATACAGTAACCTCTATTAACCTGGACTGAAAAAATCAGTTACTTTTAATGCCTCCCCCCAGTATGATTTGTGTTTGTGTGTACATAAATTTGGTGCTAAGGATTAAATCCCAGGACTTTGCATATGCTTGACAAACAAGCTGAACTAGACCACCAGTACATATTAATTTCCATTAATGTTATCTCTAAAATGCAACACCAGTTTTTGGTAGTCTTGTTGGAGGAAATACATACATACATACACATACATACATACATACATACATACACACGCATGCATGCATGCACACACGTGCACACACACACAAACACAAATTATATTCTTTTATGTTATTGCTTTGCTATGTAGAATCATTTTAATCAATTTTTCACTGCCTTTTTGACTGCATCTATTGCTTAACTATTTTCATGAGTGTTTGCACAGTTCTTAATCTTTTAACTCATTCTAACTATAACACATCCCAGAACTTTGTTCTTCCTCTCAGAATCTTTACCTCTGGAAGAAAGTAACCTTTCACTCTGTTGATCTGTCCTCATGAGATTTTAAGTCATGGGTTCAGTCTGTCTCTTCAAACCAACATGTTTTCTGTCTCTGCTCTATAACTCCTTTGGAAAACTTTCCATGAAACATTTTATAAATAGAGAGTCCAAACTGCCTGTTTGGGGGAAGGAAAAACACAGGGAACAAGACAAATCAGACAACTTAAAAGAAAACCAACTGATCAGGGAGTTGGGGACCATACCAAGTGTCAATTCAAATTATTCAGATGAAAATAATACTTCACTTTAGCATGAACTATATGAACTGGCTATTAGATTCTGAGTTAAACACACATTGGGTCATGCTCTGCACCTACCCCTACTCTATCTACTACTCTTGAGTTTGGAACTTAACCTTTATTACTCAGCATCTATATCACTGAGTTCGAAAGTGAAAGTGTGGCTTTAAAATTGTGGCTAATTTAATAACATGCTGTATGCCGCTTAAGTAATTTTGTTGTACTTGCTGATATTCCAATTTCAGCTCAACTTGTACTTGTCAGTTTTTAGAGTCAGGGAATTCGCCATTCATTCCTTCTCATGAAAACTATATTGTTTATTTCTACCTGAACTATTTCCACCAGAATTTCTAGGAATAAGCTCTGTGAAAAAGTATTGAATCTGGTAAAAATTTCGTGTCATATGTAATTTTATGTGTCAGTTTAATGTTTTTTGAGATCATCTCATGTAACCCTGTGACATACCATAGGGTTAGTATCAGACATACCATGTAGCAAAGTATGACCTCCTACCTCCACCTCTCAAGTGCTAGGATTACAAACATACACCACTATGCCTATCTTTAAGGCTTTAACAGAAATACAAAAAGAAACATTTCATCAAAATTATTATAAAATTAATAAAAAGAAATTTTTGCAGGGAAACTTGGCTTGTTAGAAGCCCACTGCTAGGAGCTGGAGAGACAGCTCAGCAGTTAAGAGTGCTGACTGCTCTTGCAGAGGACCCAAGTTTGATTCCTAGCACCCAAATCGTGGCTGACAACCGTCTGTAACTCCAGTTCCAGGAGATCCGACACCTTCTTCTGTCCTCCATAGGCATTGTACGACACAGGTTCACTTACATACATGCAGGCAATACACTCATACACATAAAATAAAAATAATAAATAAAATTTTAAAAAAGCAGCCCACTGTTATATCTATACAATCCCAGCTGTTTCTCATGTTTTCTTTCTTATACTTAAAAAACTACTCATGACTTAAGGGCTTAGAAAGTCTTGTTTTCTCTTCTCTGTAAAAGTGGGAAGAAAAAAGATCATGAGAAGAAAACTGTCTGCCCTCCATTCCCTCTAGGATGACATCTCAAATATTAAAAGACGTCTAGGTGACTCTTCTGCAATAGTCCCTGAGCCCTCACATGGTAAAGCTTAAGATAGAAGTTCTGTCCAAGGACCCACACTCTGCAGACTCTTATTCTCTATGCTTTGGTCATTTGTGTCCTTTTGTGTTCATTGCCCTCTGTTGCATGAGGAAGCTTTGTTGATGAGAGCTGAGAGATGCATTAGTATTCTCTCTACCCCTTGTTCCACTATGTTCTGAGAACCTAGGTGTAGAGGTCCCATTGTAGATGTGTCACTTAGGGTTGGGCAATTCAGATAGTAAGAGCCAGGGGAGGAGGTACATAACCATATGCAAATAGAGTATTGCAGGCTCCTTTCAGGGACTTTGCTCACATGAACCTATTTATCAATGATGTCAGCATGCAGAAGACCCGTGCAAACTCAAGCAGACAAAAACCTAGCACAGTACTGGGGAAATAGGCAGCAGGCCCCAGTATTACCCAAAGAACTGTTTATTGGCAGGTGATTACTCCTGGATGAGGAAAGGCTGATCTTCTTACAGGGAGGGACTCTAGGCAAGCTGACTAGACCCCAGTGGATGAACTTGCACTTGAGGGATATCTAGGAACACCAACTTGACTTGATGGGCCTTAAGACCAAAAACAGAATGCATGAAATCCAGTTAGGAGGTATGAAAGGGTGCCAATGGAAAATGGGGGTATAAAGATAATTAAGATTTCTGTATGAAATACACAAAAATTCAATTAAAAATTTACAAAAATATTTAAAACAAAAATTTTTAAAGTTTAGGTAGCAGCTCACCAAGTTATGTATGAAAAAAAAAAGAATCAGAACAACTCTGTAAACCACTGTAGGCACTTGATTACACTTTTTCTTAGCTATGTGTGTCTTCCTTTGTTCAAATATCTGCAGTGGGAAGGGACACTGTGCTGCTGAGAAACAATTCCCATAATGCACTATGGTTTGTGCTCCATATGAGGCCCCTAGCTCATTAAGGATACCTAGGACCTTTCACTGTTTTTAAGAGGGCAGAATGCAGTAATAACTCAAATGCCCAGACTTCTCCCCAGACATCATTTTTCTAACAGTGCAAGAGGAGCTGATTCAAGATCAAAGGTCAGAAACTGTGCTCCATTGGCCAGCTGGCAGTAAGCTCCAAGGCAAGAAGTGTGACAATTCCTAGAGATGCTCATTCTCGAAACGTAGAGGGTATCCCCACGGATATCTCAGAAACACTCACCTCAGCTTGGCGGACTGAAGGAAAGGGGGTCAATTTTCCAGTATGGCCTTGCAGGACTTTGTAGGCTATGATCCCAGCTCACTGAGGCTGACTTGATTGTATACCAACACAATAAAGCTCAAGATGGATTAAAAAAAAAGTTTCTGTTATAGACATTATCTGGCCCGTGACTCAGAACACAGCATACAATATGCTGAATGAAAGGCAAATTCTGGAACCTGGGTTGAGGGGCAGGAGACTGGTGTGAGCACTATCTGGGGTGACCAGGAGACCTCCGTAAGGGGAGCCCTGAATGTGAAATGTTTCTCTGTAGTTATTTTGGTGAGTTCTTTTCCTCCTTGAACTTCCTTCTCTGACTTTTTTTTGTACTGGCCCTCTACCACTTTGTACTGGCCCTGTACCACTTCCAGAATTTGGTTCTTTTTCCCTTCCTAAATGGCTAAACTGAGATGCTGTGGGTAAGAAATGGAAAGTGACAAGATATGACCAAAGCATTGGAAATCAATCCAGACTAAATGTGCTTCTTAACTATAAGTGAACAGTTGAAAACACTCCTCTTTTATAGCCATGGAGATAAATACTCTGTTTTTATTAGGAAAAAATTGCTTTGGACTGAATAAAGTCATTTGATTAACAAGTCAAAGTAGATGGTTTATTGATGTTTCAGAAAGGAGTTTACAAGGTCTAGTGAAAAAAGAGACTTGGCTCCGAATTAACAAATTACCCTGGTATATGGGACATTGACAGTTCACTGCTAATAGATTTATGGGCTACTGCTTGGTGTTTCATCCCCATTTGGTTTATTGCAATAAAATATTGCGGCATGAGTAACCCATAGCCTTGTTGCAATATACCATATTGACCTTTGACCTTAAGGACCTGACAGCAAAATTATGTATTAGAGTTTTAATTTGTCTTAATCTAACAGGCTCAACATCAGTGTTATATAGTTTAGTGTGAAGAGGCTATTTTGTGTAACTAACACATGGCATGCTGACTGAGATTTGCTAGAACTCAGTAAGTTGACTCTCAGAGGTTGAAACAGTCCTCTGTTAAGATCTAGAAGTCACTGGCCAAATGGCATGCAGTTTGAGCACATAGAGTGTATGCAAAGACTCCTACTATTCAACTCATGAGGCAATAGTTCTTGTTTCTTGGGAAATTTCAGAATCCTTGCATTTGAAATAGATCTCTGGATTTTTTTCTAGAAGTTCCTTTTCTCCCTTCTTCAAATCTTCTTGGATATATGGTATTGCCTATTATTTTAATTTTCATTATGTCATTTATGTGTATGATAATTTTTATTGTGTCATTTATGTGTATGATGTGCAGGTATGGGCAAACACACTACAGTAAGCATGTGGCAGTCAGAAGACAACTTTGTGGCATCTGAACACTCCTTCCACTTTTTTTATGGATTCTGGGGATTGAACTCAGGTCATCAAACTTGGACAGAAAGCACTTTTACCTGCTAGCCGTCACACTGGCCTTAATAATACATATCCTTATAAAAAATTAAAGGTTAAAAATTCCCTCCTCTCTCTGTCTCTCTGTCTCTGTCTCTCTCTGTCTCTGTCTGTCTGTCTCTCTCTCCCTCTCTCTCTCTCGTTGTGTGTGTGTGTATACCATGTGTGGCAGTATCCAGGGAGGCCAGAAGAGGGTGTCAGATGTCCCCTGAAGTGGGTGCTAAGAAGTGAATTTGGGTTCTCTGAAAGAGCACCAAACCCTCTTGACCCCTGAGCCATCTCTCCAGTCCTGGATATTATTTACTCTTTCCTTGTGTTTTTCATTCCTTCTTTTATGTCTTAATTACTTTAAAGTCAATCTCTAATTCTCTTGTCTTATTGTCGGAAATTCTCGAGCATCTGGTTCTGGTATGCTATATCACAGGATGGACTGTCTTCCTTCTGTATTTTCTAGTTTGGGGTTATGAACTCATTTTTAGTGGAATTCTATTCATGGGAATCCCTAGTTGAAATTATGCCTCTCTAAATTTTTGCTTTTGCATGTTGTGTGCTTCAGGTGCTGTGGACACCTTTTCGGTCTAAGTGATTTTTAACGTCAATGTCTCAGGAAGTGGGGTGGCCATTGATATTTAGAGAAACCAGGAGTTTCATGGGCTCCAACTCTATTTCATACACTTCTTCTCTCCTCTTCTGCCTTTCTCTATCTACCTTACCACCCACACTTACAACCCCTATTCACCTTAATCTGGAGCCAGAGCTTGTTAGCCTTTTTTTTTTTTTTTTTTTTTTTTTTTTCAGCTCTGACTATTCCCTAGTAAGATTTTATTCCCTCTTTCCACTTGGGATAAATCATGGGGCAAGTTTTAGTTTGGGGGATTCTTTGGCTGTTTTCCAGTGCTAGGAATAAACCCAGGGTCCTATGGCATGCTTGGTAAGTATTCAGGGTGACACTGAGCCATATCTGTGACCTCAGAACCTCAGTTTTATATGTGGGACTCCTAGTTTTAGCTATGCCTTTCACAAATCCAAATCTGCAAGTGCTGAGATTGGCAGCCTCTTCCAAGCAACTAAAATGCTGGTTCACACTCAGTTTCTTCATCATCTTCACATTAGAGTTCTGGGAGACTATTTTCCTGTTAATTCAGTATACGATTAAAAATGCTTTGTTTTATGCTTCACTCAGAAGTATTTGACAGTGGTCTTAAGGTTAGGAAATCTACAAATCAGGATTGGAAACCAGAAGTTCGTTATAGAAATGTGCTCTTTTGCACTGGGATGTAGTTCAGTTAGACAGCTTGCCTATCATGCAGGAAGCCCTGAGTTCAAGCCCTGGTACTGAATAAATCAGGTATGGTGGCACAGGCCTGTGATGCTGGAGTCAGGAGGATCAGAAAGTCAAGGTTGTCTCTGGCTACCTATTTAGAAGCCAGCCTGGGCTATATGAGATCCAGTCTCAAACAACAAAAAAGTCCCTTTTCATATAAATGATTAGAAGTAGAAATTTAAGGTTCAGAAATTTTATTCTCTTAACTTTATCTACGTTCTAACACATTTACTGAATTACTTGGTTTATTGTATTAGCCTACACATCTCATAGCAGTGTGTTTCTTGTGTTCAGCCTATTTCTATATTCTAGATTGTTTCTGTTTATTTTAGGACAGCATACAGGTTAAAATACTAATAGCCCCACTTCCTTTTCTTTTTTGAAATAGGATCTGACAACCCAGGCTGGCTTCTAACTCCCAATCACCTTCCTCCAGCCTCCCAAGGTGTGCACTAGATCACCAGCTTCATAACCCTTTTTTCTCAGGAGGATGAGCTAGGATGACTGCTGTAAATCTGAGGCCAGCCCAAGATAGAAAGTACGATCCTATCTCAAAAACAAACAAGCCCCTCATTTGAAATACTGGGAGCCTTTTAAGCAGCCAGTTTCATGTAAACTCTCATTTTACCAAATTTATGATATAATATTTGGCTTGTTATGGTATTTTCAAAGTTATTTCCACAGATCATTACAAATATGGAAAGCTTCATAGTAAATGACCTCAAATACATTTCAGAAATTTGCAGGCATTGAATCATTCCTGCTTTTCCACTGGTTCAGTCAATAACTAATACATACAATTAATAACCACCCTTCTGGATTGTCATATTCCTAGCTGCTGGAATCCCGAATCTGCTTATGGCATCCAACCAAACACAAGCAAAATAAATTTAAAAAGGTAAAACTGAAAATTGTAGTCTGGGGTCTAGAGAGATCATAGTCAGTAAATGTGCACAGCAGGTGCTGTGGTCCCAGCACTGGGGAGGCAGAGACAGGCAGATGGAGCCCTCAGGCTCCCTGACTAGCTGGCCAGTCAATCTTACCTAATCAGTGAGCACCAGGTGCCAGTGAAACCCCAAGGTAGACCAGACTTCTCCTGAGAAACACAACTGAAGGCTGATTTGTGGTCTCTTTTCATTCTCTCTCTCTCTCTCTCTCTCTCTCTCTCTCTCTCTCTCTCACACACACACACAAATTAAATTCCTGACAGATACCCGTACCTTTTCTAAACAGTGATAAAATCTAAAGTGGAGAAAGAAAGTTAGAATAAAAACTAATACATGTGTATTTTCTCTTAAGAGATCTGACATATTTTAGCAAAGTTGTTAATATATATTTGGTATAAAATATTTCAATGATTTTTTTCTTACTCTGTGTTTTTGGAATCATACTTATGACAAAGACACAAAAATTAATAATGTGATTCAAGGCTTCTATAAGAACTGTTTTTAAAGTAAAGTCAATGAAGTTATTGCCTCGAATGGACATTTTTCTGATCTATTTTCTCAAATAAGAGAAAAAGATCCACTTAGCAAAAACATTATTTCAAAAGTTAGTTTACTAAGTGTGGGGGCAAGATTACTAACATTGAAGGTTGAAGGGGAAAGTGCTACGCAGGTATTTCTACCCTTGCTCTTTCATTCTAAAGACCCACACACATTCAGCAACTAAACTCATTGTTTTAGTATGGTTTTTGATGTTGGTTGTTTTTCTCTCTGGTGTCTTTTTGTCTCTGTCTCTCTGTCTCTCTCTGTCTCTCTCTGTCTCTCTCTGTCTCTCTCTGTCTCTCTCTCTCTCTCTCTCTCTGTTGTGCTGGGGTCAAATACAGGGCCTTGTACATGTTAGGGAAGTGCTATACCACTGAGCTACATGTCCTATCCTTAGCAGGAAATTTTTATTCAACCTTGGCACATTTAAGTCATTTCCATTAATTCATTATTAAGTTGATAATTTCTGACTAGGGTTTACAGTCTGTAGTCCAACACACACACACACACACACACACACACACACAATTCTGTCACACACACTATTCTAAATTCTGTCATACTGTAAATTTGTTTTCTACTTAGCAAGCCAAAGAAACAAACATCAAAACTAAAGAAAATCCTAATGATGAAAGAAGGGCAGTTTTAATAAACATCCAAGGTATGGTGAGACTTTTAGAAGGTAAGGAAAGGAATGAAATGGAGTGGGAAAGTTGTTGCTATTCAAAACTTACACTAAACATTCAGCATTAACTTCAGTGGAAGAACAAAAAAGTCACCCCTACACTTTGAAAAATCACCTCAAGTAAAATGGATCAGATGACATTTTCCTCATAAAAAACAAAAGGAAAAACGACTGAGTTATTTTGAAGTGACAGAAGGGGAAACATCTGAACTCAGGGAGTACATGTTAATTCACAGCGAATTCTAGCTCTGTGGCAGTGCTAGGAGATGTCTGCATCTGAGGACGACAAGGTGATGAATGGGACAGGGACACATCTTTTATTACCTTTCCTTTAGTGACTAGTGGACAGTGAGATACAGGAATTCTTATGATTTGTTCTGCTGCCTTCTCCCAATCCCTGCTGTAACAAGATCTGCAGAAATAATTTAAAAGGCTGAAAGATAATTTACTATTTTCTCTAAGCTTTCTTCGCTCCCTTTACACTTTCTATATGCACTGAGTACTTTTCAAGTGAACTCATCCTGTAAATTCTGTTTTTTCTTCTTCTATCAAGGCTTTTGATCCACTTTGATAAAAATGACTGTTCTTGATTTCTGTCAGACTTCACTTTCTGTCATTTATTTTTCTAAAGCTGTTACCTTTTCCCTCTTTCCCTGTCTAATCCCACCTTCCCTTTCTCCTCTCTGTCCATGAGAAAGGCATTATAGAAAACAGAATTGTAGTATTTCAATTTTAATTCTATCTCAAAATTTTAGTCTAGAATGCTTGCTCTTCGGAAAATAAAACCTCAATCAACAACATGACTTAGAATGTCTAGTAAATGCTTGCCTTGTACACCGAAAGTTTATTTTTTATTTAAAAAAATTATAGACCTTAATGTGAATCTACAGAATTAGAGTACAAAAGAACTGCTAAATGACACAGCCCATCCACAGAAAATTGCAGGACAAGAGGGGGCTTGAATAAGCTAAAAAGCTAGGCATACTGCTAGGTGACTCTGGAGTAGAATCTGCTCTGGTTCAAGGACAAAATACAAATAATGTGATATCAAGTCTAGAGAGTTAGCTTTAAACAGTGTAGAGATGCAAACCTAAGCATTTTCTCTCCAGTAAAACTGCATCTAATGAGAGCATGGACATGTTTCAGAAAGATAATGAAGGATTTTTGAATTATGTGAACCTTTTAGACTAAACCGACTGTCATGGCTAGCATTCCTTCCACCTTTTAGGCAATCTTTGAGAGAAGATATGTGCTTATATAGAAATATACACAGCAAATGTTTTAAGAGCAGGAGTTATGATAAAAGGCACTTGGAGATGTAAGTGCTGGCTTAAGTAAGGTACTGAATAACTCTGCTTAGTTTTACCAAGTCATCCAAGCAGCTCCAGTAGGAGCCCAGAGTAGCACCTCAATCTCAGCCATTCCTAATTTAGCATGTATTCCTATTATCAATTGCCCATGCTTATCTTACAAATATATGAAATACAAGAATATAAAGAAATGGAAAGAAAACTGAAAGTATATTTAAAGGCAGAAGAAATTTGGGAGTCTATAAACACAAATGAATGAAATTTACATTGGAAGAGACAGTTGCAGTGACAACTAGACACAGAAATTATATTTTTGAAAAATAAACAGCCAGGCACAGTGGCTCACACTTTAATCCTAGCACTTGGGAGACTGAAGCACGAGGATCACTACAAATTCAAGGCCAGCTTGGGCTAGAGAATGAGACTGTGTCTTAAAAAAGAAAAGTGAACAAAATTAATTACATAAAAAGTATATAGCTAAAGTGGAGAACACAACAGCTATAGTAAAAATGTTTTACAGTAAAACAGTGGGACAAATGTCTGGGAAGATTTCTCAGAAGGTGTGATGGCTAATTTTGGTTGTCAACTTGACACATCTGGGAGGAGGAAACCTCAGGTGAGGAATTTCCTCCATTAGATGGCCTGTAGGCATATCTGTGGGAGCATTTTCTTGATTTTTAATTCATGTAGGAAGGCCCAGCCTACTGTGGGTGGTACAATTTCTAGGTAAGTAGGCCTGGGCTATATAAGAAAGGTTGTTGAACATAAGCCTGGAAGCAGTTTTTCTCCACAGTCTGTGCTTCAGTTCCTGCCTCTAAGTTTCTGCCTTGGCTTTCCTCAGTGATGGACTGATTTGACCTGTAAGTCAAATAAACCCTTTCCTCTTCACATTGCTTTTGCTCATGGTATTTTATCACAGAAACAGAAATCACACGAGAACAGTAGGTAAAGTGCCTGCCATAAAGGGTGTGAGGACCTGAGCTCAAACCCTAGCACCCAGATAAAAAGCCAGATGTAGTGGCATATGTCTGTTATCCCAGTCCTGGGAGGCCCAAACAGGATACTAGGGGCTCACTGGCCAGCCAGTCCAGCCAATTGGTGAGCTCCAGTTCAATGTTTCAAAAAAATAATGTGAAAATTGGTAGAAGAAAACATCCAGCGTCAACCTCTGGCTGCCACATGTACACACACATATGCAACCCCCCCCCCACAGAAGCAGAAAGAACATTGTTTTTTTAAGTTCAGAAAAATTTTATGACGGCCAACAATTCCACCTCAAATTAAACATAGACAAAGGTAAAACACATTGAATAAAGAAGGCTGGTGACTGAAATGAATTTTTTATTTTATTTATGCTTCCTCCTCAAATATGTCTTTTTAAAAATTTATTGATTTTCTGTGTGTATATCATACAGAACATCCCACACAATCTTATTCATCTATATACCCAGTTCCCAAATGGCACCCTCCCATAGCCTCCCCCCTCCCACACACTGGAGCCCATATACTCTGTCATCCCTTTTACTGTCCACTGTGTTATTGGCACCCCCAGCCATTCCCCAGTGCTTGTCCGTCTGCTGAATCTAGTCAGCCTATCTAGAGATCCTTGTTTTAGGAAGATCAGCTGTTCCTTGAAATGAATTTCTTAAATGTATAGGGACAGAGTAGGAAAAGTGGAAGGGTCTTGTATGCTAAAGGCCAAGGAACAAGCAACCAGGACAACCACAAAGCACAGTAAGTTAAGTGAGCACTTGGGAAGAATCTAAAACCAGCTCTCCTCACTACTACAGAAAGGCTGACAGTAGCTGAGAACCAAGAACGTTCGACACGAAGCTAGCAAGTGAATCCAGAGCTTGAAAAACCATAGATATAAAGGGTTACTAAATAAGACCGGTGGGAAAACTACATATAATTATATTCATGTCTACAGATTTATGTGAAATAGTCTCAATAATGGTTTAAAAAAAACTGAGAAAGCATGATTAATCTTGGAAGCCCAAAGCTAAACCAGTTATCAAAGAACAGCAACAAAACAACCAAACCAGGCTCTCAAGATAACATAAATTGAAACCTTGGGCTACAAAACCTGGCATTGAGTCCATGAAAACTATGAACCCACTGTTACTTATATATAAATGGCTAAGGAAAACATGACAAATAGATTAGTAATAACCCTAATTTTAAAAAAATTATTATTTTTATTTTATGTGTATGTGTGTATTGCCTGCATGTAAGTAAGTGCACCCGTGTTGTGCAGTGCCCATGGAGGTCAGAAGAGGCTGTTGGATCCCCTGGAACTGGAGCCACAGACAGTTGTTAGCTGCCATGTGGGTGCTGGGATTTGAACCTGGTCTTTTGCAAGAACAACAAATGTTATTAACCGCTGAGCCCTCTCTCCAGCCCCATAATCCGAATTTTTACTAAATTCATGCCAAATAAACTCCATCGATTTTTCACAAAATCTAGGTTCTACATTATAATGACAACTTAGAGAATGATACTATTTAAAGATGGAACTGGAGCCAGACAGTTGCTAGCTGCCATGTGGGTGCTGGGATTCGAATCTGGGTCTTTAGCAAGAACAACCAGTGTTCTTAACCACTGAGCTATCTCTCCAGTTCTGTAATCCTAATTTTTATTAAATTTATGTCAAATAAACTCCATCGATTTTTCACAAAATCTAGGTTCTACATTATAATGACAACTTAGAGGATGATACTATTTAGATATCATCAGATATTTTATAACACATAATTATCATTTAGCAAACTTCTTATGACATTGAATAAATCCTAAGAAAATAAAATTATGGCTTGGTTTTGCTGACATTCTGTAAAGATGACATTAAGCTTCACTACTCCATTTTGGTCCCATTTTACCTGGTAACATCCAGTGACAAAGAACTCAGTACAAAAGAATGAGCTTAAAGCTCATCATACTATATGTCAGCATTTGATTAATGAGCCTGGAATAAAGAACAGTGATCTACGGTAAAAGGAATGATGATAGAAAAATCATGGAATTAAGCCTCACACCTCTTTGGATCAGTATCTAAATTAGCAAGGGCTCTTTTAAGTTAACAGAACACACATCCTACACCCAGCTTTTATGCACAAGGAAAAGACGACCCTTTTGAAATTATGGAAAAGAACAGCAGTTCTGGGGAAAAGTGAATTGGGAAGGAAAACTAAAACTTTTTAGGCTGGCCTTTGGAAACATCTGTTGTACTCTGAGATGCTTTGGGAATCTGCATAGGAAGGCTAATTTTAAAGATACAACAGATTCTATTATAAATACCTCTACAAATATCACTGTAAGGAAAAGTGACACAAAAGCTAGGTAGAATGGCTCATTCTATAATCCCAGCACTTTGGAAGCTGAGGTAGGAGGATTACCTTAAGTTGGAAGCTAGACTGGATTACAAAGGGAGTTCCAGGTCAGCATGGGGCTGTACAGTGAAACTTTGCATCCAAAAAGAGGAAAAAAAAAGAGACAATTCAGTGAATTCATTTTCTCATGAAAGAACTGAAAAGATGCTAGACTAGACGATGCTTTCCAGTGATCTAAGTGGTTTTACATCTTCAGCATACTTACTTCTCTCAATGCAGTATGAGAAGTGGATTGTGAGATAAAAAGAGAATATAAAGGTCTCATTCCATGATTATATATGTGAATGACAACAATAACACATGGAAACATGGAAATATGATGCCACAATTAAGATGATTCTATAATTAGTTTTAGCATTTGGTTAATTTAATTCAAAGTATGAACAGGGGCAATAATCTGAGGTTAGGAAAAACTTGGTAAATTCTCTAAAGAGACAGCACTATTCAGTAATTGTGAAAGGGATGATAATAATAGAGCAGCCAGAATCAGAATCAATTACCCATTTATTAAAATGAAATAGTAATATCTTTAAAATGATAAATTCCTGAAATAACTAGACAAAAGGAGGCAATCAATAATTCCAACCTTAACTTTCAAAGGAATAGCAAGAAAATATCCTCTATTATCTTCAAGTAGTCCTTAATAATATTTTTCAGAATCCAGGGCAAATTCACATATGAGAATTACATAAATTCAGGTAATAACCATGGTTCCTGATAAAGCTATGCAATTCATTACTCTCCAAAGCAGTGATAAGTAAACCTGATAAGGAAACAATCTACGCATACCATGAACGTCAGCTTCATAGTAATGGGAGAGCTTAGAAATCCCTAAATTGGGGTGGGGGAGTACCCTGGGATTGAACCCAGGGCCTTCACATGTGGTAAGCGCACCCTCTACCAGTGAACTATAACCCAATCTCCTAAATCTCCAGCTTCTTGAAATCTGGACAGGGCAGACATCCATTATTTCCTACAAACATTTTGTGTCACTTTTGGAAGTTACACACATGCTGGTTGAGCCAATGGTATGACAACATATGGTAACACTAGTATGATTAGTATGATTATATTTATTGTTATACTCAGAATGAAACATAACATACTCTACCAAAATCTACATTAAAAGTCAATACCAAAATCTAAAAAGTCCAGGTATATCAGAAAATTTCATGACATCATACCAATTTTTTCTTAGACTTTAACTTCTAAATCACACACACACACACACACGAGTATTGTGGTAAGGACTAAAGTTTAACACTTTGTTGACCATCCTTATTATAACAATAGTACAAGAAAATCTTTCTCTTCCTTCTGTACATCATAAGAAATCTACAGCTCTTCTTCATACTGTGGCAACAGCATACATGTTAGAAATAAACACACCCTACATTTAATCACAAAGGAATTTCACAAATATAAAATATTTGTAAAACACAGTTTATTTCAAGGTGCTAGAGTTACACAATATTATTGTAATTTATGCCTTTATAAAAAAATCAATATATCACAGGTGATGACAGCTGGGGTAAAACAAAACGATGATGAAAAGAGACTCTGATAACTAAGTTTCAGATGAATGAAGCACAAAGGGAACCTGGAAACTTCTTAGAGGTGGACTCTGGCTTGTAAAAGAGACAGTCAAAAGTAATAGGCCCAAGACATGGCATTTTAGGATTAAATTACAGTTAGTAAGTCTCTGTGGTACTTATACTCAAAGATGCAGTTTCCAAGTGTGGAAATGATACGAAAAACCTCCCATCTTCCACAATATAAATGTTAAAGTAAAACCCATATCTACAGTTTCACAGAATTAAATTCACAAAAATCTTGATAATTATAAAATCAAAATGAAAGCAATGAAATTTCATTAATATGTTATCAATGTTGATTTTATGTTTCAGTGCCAGAAATCAAACCCTAGGCCTTATGCATACTAAGCAAGCACTTTACCACTAAGGTATATCACCAGCCCTCAAGCTTATATTTTATGGTAACAAGTATTTCGTTACTCAGGTTACTTACTGTTTTGAGATCTCTTACAAAAATCAAAATTGTTTGGTGGAAATACAGGACATTAGCAAGGGCCACAGTTCATAGTTGCCATTTTCATAAACAATATCAAAGAAGGGCTGGAGAGATGGGTCAGTGGCTAATAGTGCACATTGCTCTTAGAGAAGGCCCAGGTTTGGTTCCCAGCACCCATGTTAGGTAGCTTACAACTACTTATAACTCCAGCTTCAGGGGATCCAATGCCCTATTCTGACTTCCATGGACACCTGCACATACATGGTGCACAAAAACTCATGCAGGCACACACACATACACATAAAAATAAAACTTTTAAAAAGGAATATCTAAGAAGCAATTAAAATGAAAGATAATTGACCATACCTAAGGTCAGGAGCCTTTCTATGATATAATCAGAAGGATTACTAATATTTTGGTTACAACAATGTAAAATTTTATTTTTATTTTTACTTATGTATATGTATCTGTGTGGGCATATGCCACATGTGTGGAGGTGCCCTAGAAGGCCAGAAGAGGGTATGGAATCCTCTGGAGCTGGTGTTACAAGCAGCTGTGTGTTACCTAACATGGGTTCTGGAAAAGGAACTTGGGTTCTCTTGAAGAACAGCAAGCACTCTTAATTGCTGAACCACCTCTCCATTCTAGTGAAAATTTTAAGAATTAAAAGATATGTTAGAATTCAAGAAAGAAGATGTAGCTCCATTGGAAGAATGCTTGCCTAACATGCTCAAAGTCCTGGGTTTTCATCTCCAGTTCCACAAGAACCAGGCATAGTGGTGTACTATGTAGGTAGATGCAGGCAGCTCAGAAGTTCAAGGTCATCCTCAACATATAGTGAGTTCAAGAACATCCTGGGTTATGTGAGCACTTGTCTTAAAAAAATAAAAGGATATGCTAGGCTTCAAAGAGCTCAAGTGAATTGTGCTCACTTCCTAAGGCACAGATACAGGTATTCACAACTTAAATAAAAATCAGGAAATGGCAGTTGGTGGCATCTACAATGACAGCATTAAGTAATACATGGCTTTCTAAAGAAAGTAAGTTCTAGGTGAGCAAAACTAGATGCTTACTATCAATTCTAAGCTGCGCTTTTTTTTCTGTGCTTTTTAGTCAGTGGACATGATCAGTTTCCTATCTATTATTGAAGTGGTTGTAAAAATGACAGTAATGCTTCTTACAGATGGGTAAGGATCAAATCATGACAGGGTTACCTCAAGGAATATAAAGAATCAGCCTCTTGGGGTTTGCTATAAAAATGTCTAATACTGAACACTATGAGCTACTGCAGACAAAGGAACATCGAGCCGCTTTTTATTCATCATCACAGTTTCGCCAAGAATTAATAGTCAACATGCTCATGTGTAGCTTTTTCACCTTTCTTCTCTTCTTGTGTTCAGGATCCAGCATTCTATGGAAGAAGAGACCAAGGTGTCTAGGAATGAACAATTTAATAATCAAGCACACCTCTACGAAAATAGAGTATGAAATGACAGGGACGTTTTTGTTGACTTGTATATTATATAGAATTTGTTACATTTTATATAGAATACAGGTATATTTATTTAAAAATAGATGGCTGCTGTTCCATTTACTTTTATGATTCTGAGACAAATTATCTTTGCATTATACAGAATTCAAGTAGCCAAATGATTAACACAAAATATCCTCAAAGCATGGCTAGGGGCCTTAAAGATGACTTTGTTAGGGCCAGGGAGAAGGTTCAGTAGGTATGAACATCTGCTGGGCAAGCATGAGAAATTACAGCACACCTCTCAGATGCTACTCTTGTTTATGCTGTGTTCCACAGCTGCTAGTGGGGGCATATGTCTTCAGCAGTAGGATACAGGCAGGAGTTTTGATCCCTGGACCCATGTAAACTCTGGATGCTGTGCCATCTGTAACACCAACACTGGAGGTAGTTGGGCGGGGTGCAGTGAGCAGACAGATCCCCAGAGCTTGCTGGTCATCTCGTCTAGCCCACTGGTGAGATCCAGATTTAGTGAGAGACCTTTTCTCAAAAAAATAAGATGGAGAGCAATAGAGGAAGACACTGACATCAATCTCTGGCCTGCATATACATGCATACTGGCAGACACAAGAGAGGAGAGAGAGAGAGAAGAGGGAGGGAGGGAGGGAGAGGGAGAGGGAGAGGGAGAGAGAGCGAGAGAGAGAGAGAGACAGCCCCTCATCACTGTGAGAGTTTCATTCA
>NW_008340065.1:1433709-1453983 GCF_000622305.1 Nannospalax galili
GAGAGAGAGAGAGAGAGAGAGAGAATGAGAATGACTTGGTCAAATCATCTAAATTAGGAGTCTTAGCTTCTTACAATAAAAGATGAACTGATTTGATTAATATTCTTTTCCTAATCACATGGAGGTGCTCGGTCATCACTGTGTTTTCCATGAACTTATGCATATACGAAGGAGACTGACAAATCTCCTGCGTTCCTTCTAATTCACCAGTGTTCATATATTTGTTACCAGTTGAAATTTACTGAGTATAGTTATCACCCTTGGCCTCAGATTTAATATTTTTCTGTGAAAACATTAAAAAAAGAAATATTTTTATATAGACCTTTTCATGTTGAGATAACCTTTAAAAAACATCTATTATTTAACATTTAATAACTTTAAATGGTCACCTAGGAAAAGGACTTAGTATTCTGAATGACTCTCACTGATGAGTGATAACAACTTAGGGTGGCTGATTTACACTGTCTTCATTGGAATATTGCACAGCTATACAAATTCGCTATACAAATTCGTTATTATTCTTTTAATTCTCCATTATAACACACTCCTCAGATGTCACTCTTGTTTATGCTCTGTTCTGTAGCTGCTGTTGGGGGTATATATCCACAGCACTAGGATACAGATAGGAGTTAACTTCAGGACAATATTAGCAATTGATCAAGCTTATAAGTGATTTAATATAACTGAAAAAAAAACATTTAGAAAGAATTAATTTACAAACTAAATTCAGAAATAAGGGAAAGGGTAAAGAACTTGGCAAGATGCTCTGCGGCTCTGTGTAAAGTTGTGTGTCTGAGGAAGGAAGGGTCACCTACATCAGCAGTTATGAATGGAAAGCCGTGTAAAATAGCTCAGTATAATTTGCTGAAGATGAATATACTTGTCTGCGGTGTTCTGGGGCTTAATCATTTTTATTACTACTTCTATTTTGTCGACAGTGGTTAGGTACCAACTTGACATAAAATGAGTTCTGTCTTCAAGATGTCCTTTTGCCAGAGGTTTGAAGATCAGAATATCCTTTCTGTGACACGCAGTATGTGTAGCCACAATCTTCCAAACCACTGTATCATAAATTCTGATCTACTTTGCTATTCACTTTCACCCTCAGGTCTTTTTGGCCATTTGATGATGTTCAGATCTCACTCCCTTCGAATACCTAGTTTCTTTTATTGTTTTACTGCTAATGCAGTAGCTTCTATTTTGGAGAAGCAGAATCTCCTTTAGTTATTTCCTGTCGGTTTTCCTATGCTCTCCTGGTGCCTTTACGTTGCCTTAATGCCCTTTTTGCTACTTGCATCACCTCCTAATTTAATAGCACATGTGAGTTTCATTAACAGGCTTTTTACTCCATTTTCTACATCATTAATGCAGCAGCCATATAAGACAGGACATAACAGCGATCCTTGCAGCAACTGGACACATTCCCCAACTTGATACATTGCCATTTACCATTTATCAATATTTTTTATGGTTCTCCAGCCAGTTTTGAATCCATGTGACTCCACTTATATCTAGAATAATTTGAATTAATTGTGCATAGATGTCATGAGGCATTGCATGAAATGCTTCACTAAATTTGAGAAACACTGCATATACCCTTGTTTTGGATTTACAGATATTGTATCTAAAATCCTTAAAATTTCAGACTAATTTCATTTTTATAATTCTAGTCACTTCTGTACATTTACTTCTCCTTTAATATTTCTGCCATTATTTTCTTGTGATGAATGCAAATGACACAATGATCTCATTTTTGCGTTTCTGTATTATTTCTGTATTACTTAATGTGTGTCTTTTTGTGTACAGGTGGAGGCCAGAGGTCTTCCTTGGCTATCGTTCCTCAAGAGCTGCCAACCTTGGCTTCTGAGACAGGGTCTCTCATTGGGTTTGAGGCCCAGGGCTCTGCTTGTCTGTCTTACCAGTACTGGGGTTACATGTGCACAACACAATGCCGGCTTTTTCACATGGGTACTGGGCATCCAACTCAGGTCCTCATGCTTATATGGCAATCTCTTCAGACCCTGTTCTTAATTTTTTTAGCAATTTTTTAAACTTTTAACTTTGTGATTATTTTAGACTTACAGAAAAGTCACAAACATAGCAGAGTTCCACCAACTTCCCCTAGTGTTAGTATCATAGAAAAAAATATGAGAAAATCACTAGCAGTGAAGTTAATTTTGATACAATACTATTTCCATCAGCTTTCCTACAACTATCTATTTTCTTATGCCAGGATCCAATCTAAGACACTGCATTGCATTTAGTGGCCTTGTTGTCTTAGTCTCTAACGATCTTTGACATCTCAGTCTTGTCTTGTTTTTCTATTACTGCTATAGACTGATTACTTGTTTTTTTTCTAGAAATACATTATGTTGAAATCTAATCCCCAGTGGTATTTGGAGGCAGGGCCCCTGAAAGTGGATTAGGTCATGAAGAAGAGCCTTCTTGAGAAAGATTAGTATCCTTATAAAAGAGGCTTCAGAAAACTCATTTACCTTCTTCAGCAAGATACAGGCCTAAGAGCCAGGAAATAGGCCATCACTAGACACTGTAACTGCCAGGTCCTCAATCTGGAAGTTTTCACCCCCCAAAATGCTGAGAAATAAATGTTTGTAAGTTTCCCTCTTATGGTATTATTATATTGTATCAGCCCAAAAGGACTATGACAATTACCTTAATGATTTGACAGTCAGATTATTATGCAGAATGGTCCTCAGTAAAGGTTTATCTGATATATACAAGTAACACTAGGATTATGTGGGAAAGTACTGTAAAGGCACAACACCCATCTCATTGCATCATGCTGAAGTGTATGGTATTAATATGAGAAGTGGTGATGTCAACTCTGATACCTGGTTTAGTGGTGTGTGCCTGCTTACTCTACTGTAAGACCTTTTCATTTTCCATAAGCTATTCCATGTATTCTCAGTGGAAGTTAGCATAGTGCTATTGAGGTTATTAAAAACTGGTTCCTGGGGCAGTTAAGAATAGTTGCTGTTCTTCCAGAGGAACTGGGTTCAATTCCCAGCACCCACATGATGGGTAATAACAGTTTGTAACTCCAGTTCAAGGGATCCGACACCTTCTCTTTGGCCTGTGCGGGCACTGAATGCACATGGTACGCTCACATACATGCAGGCAAAATTATCTTTAAACTGGTTCCTGAGTCAAGTGTAGTGGAGAAGCACTTAGGAGGCAGAGACAGGTAGCTCTCTGTGAGGTCAAGGCCAGCCTGGTCAACATAGTGAGTTCCAGGCCAGCTGGGGCTACAGGGAAACCCTGTCTCAAACAAACAACCAAGCAACCAAACAAACTAACAAACAAAAATCCAAACAGCTGGTTCCGGGAGCACACACACATCTGTAATTCAAGCACTCCTAGGTAAGATGGGAGGTGGAGACCACAGGATTCCCAGAATCTCATCTCAAGTCTATAGCAATGTTAGCCATGGGCAATCCATTTTGGTTAAACAATGACAATTCCTGAAACAAAACTAATTTGTTTTTAGATTCTTTCCCTTCCCATCTTATTGATCCCCAGTAACTGGCTGGCCACAAGAAATGTTCATTAGTCACCCAACAGTCTTTATCCCATTACATACTTTACCTCCTTAGCTACTCCTAGCAATGACCAAATGTGAGCCAAAAGGCAAATCTTTCAGCCCCTTTGCCCCTTTGCCTTTTCTACCCTGTAACTACCCTAGTAGTTATAGTCTGGAAGCTGGCTCTCTGGTTCTTAGACTAAAGACCACTGGTCTTTTCCTGAATAAAGCTTGTGCTGTCCTTGAGTCACTGGTTTTCTTGTCTGTCTGTTTTTCCGTCTCTCTGAACTTATATAATGAATAAGAAAAGAAAGACCTGGTCTCAAAAAGGTGAAGAGGAGGACTAATGCTCTAGTTTTTCCTCTGACCTCCACATGAGAACTGTGGCACACACATGCCAGCACACACATGCCTGCACTCACACATATGAACACACACAGATCATATACATGCACACATCATATACATATACATCATATACACACAAAGAAAGAAAATGCCACAATGAAGCCAATTACTTTGCATGGTAGTTTAAAATAAATACTGCTTTAATAACTCCTGGCTTTCATAAATAGTGGGATATCTTGAATTAAATAACCCTCCTCATAACAACAATTATACACTTTAAAGTAGAAGAAAAATACTTGAAAGTATATGTAATAATCAAAAGTAGGCAAAAATTGAGGGGCTATGACCCTTGAAAGACAGGATACCAGTAGATTATATCCATATTTATATGATTTTATCCTGAAAAGTTACTCCCAAGTCTACGTAATGCATAGGGAACAAAGCTCTGCAAAAAACAGCAGGGTTTTGTGCCAAGGAGTCAGAAGTTACAGTTTGAGGCTGCTGGAGCAGTTGGAAATTGAAGCAGGAAGTTTCTAAAAAGGGAATCAAACAGCAGAAGAGGAGAGGGAAGTTGCTTCAAGATCCATGGCTGACTCGTGAGCTGTGCATATGCAGGGTGAGACCCAAGAAACCTGGAAAAGGAAAAAACTAGAAAGCTGAAATAGCTAAGAAGGATTTTTAACAGCTTCCTAATGAGTCAGATTAAATGGTGAAGTCCTTAAAGTTACAGACAACAAATACTCTCAGCCTTTTTAGAAACCCCAAAGCATACCTCAGGTTGAAAGGCCATGCCTAAGACTAAGAGCTACATGGAAGATGAAAACTTTGAGCAAAGCCTCCATTGACTCAAGATCTATCTGTAAAATAACCACCTTCTAGAGCAAATTCAAACACTCTTCAGAGGAACATAGCAGAATTAGGAATTTCCTAAAGACAACGTTTACAGTGGTAACATATAACTAAAAACTTTACAAGATAAAAAAAAATACAGTAAAACATAACCATGGTCAAGGGGAACTGTCAGTAAGGACAGAACTACTGACCATCCAGATGTTAGCATTAACTAAGTCTCTGCAATCATTAAAAAGACAAGACATAAAATCATTCGATGGAGTTAATCATAGACTGGATAGTGCAGAAATTATCTAAACTGAAGAGCATAGAGAAAAAACTATTGAAAAAATTTAATAGACCCTCTGTGACACATATATTCAAGATTAAGCAATCTAACCCGCATTTGGTGTTTTAGGGGGAAACAGAAAGTGAAGGAGCAGGAAAAAATGTATTTGATAAGACAGCGGTCAACATTTCAAAACTGACTAAAAAACAACCACACAATGACAGAAATACACAGCAAATCCCAAGCAGGATAAATACAAAACCACAGCTGAATACATCTGAGTCAAACTGCTGAAAACAGGGTAAAGAAAAGCCTTAAATGGAGCCAGATGATCAAAAAATATTGGTAGTAACTGGCTTCTGATTAGAAACAACAAAGAATGAAACATAATGGTACAACATTTTTCAGTTTTTACAATTTTTATTTTATGTGTATGAGTGTTTTAAATGCATGCATGTAAATGCACCTGGGTATGTGATGCCCGAGGATATTGGATCCCTTGGAACTGTACTTACAGATGGTTGTTACCTACCATGTGGATGTTGGGATTCAAACCCAGATCCTCTGTAAGAGCAGACCAGTGCTCTTAACGACTAAGCTATCTTTCCAGGCCCTATTAAGTCTTTTAAGTCAAATGATTTTCAAAAACTGATGCTGAGTAAGATGGCTTGGCAGCTAAGAACCCAAGTTCAAGCCCTAGAACTCATGTAAAGGTGGAAGAAGAGAATTGACACAAGTTGTTATCTACTGTCACTGGCCTGGCAGGGATGGAATACTCAAAGCAGACATTTGTGCCCCTCACTTTGGCTATCAGACCACTGAAACAAGGAACTGCAAGAAACTGGAATTTCCCAGGAATCTCACTCATGCTGGGAAAAAAGAAGGCCCAAAACCAGGGCCTGCCTGGGTGGGGGTAGGGGGAACACTTCACCCACAAAGACTTATAACTTGTCAGACCACCTTACAAGAGAGCCAGTGATGGTTCAGTGGAGGGTGGGACCACACCTTGACCAGGACTGCTTAGTTATGCATAATTCTGGCCTTAAACCTTCACCTCACTCCAGGACCCCAAAGACTGACTTGTAGGATCACTGGGGCTCCTTGTCATCTCCCAATCCTGCCACATTGAATAGACAGATCCCCTTTTCTGCTTTCCACTATTAATTTGGCTCTTTTAATTGGCTAATGAAGGATAGCTGGCCAAAGCTGGATCATTGGTTGGGACACAGGTTGTAACCCTAAGTCTAGCAACATGACTTTCATACATATATCATGGCACACACACAACCTACCCCCAAACAATAACAGCTTTTTTGTTTTTAATGATTCAGGGAAAACTAGATATCCACAGGGAAAAGAATGAAATCGGGCCCTAACCTTACACCATACACAAAATTAACTAAGTGTATTAAAGAACTAAACCTAAGTGTGAAAACTATAAAACACTAAGAAGAAACACAGGGAGAAATCTCATGAAGTTGTATTTCATAGAAATTTTTTGGATGCAACACCAAAAGCACAGGCAGCAAAATGAAAAATAGATACACTGGAGTACATCAAAATTAAAACATTGTTCATAAAAGGAAAGTTTTGAAAAGGCAATTTATAAAATCAGAGAAAATATCTGCACACCATATGTCTAAATAAAGGGCTAATATCTGTAATATATTACAAGCTCCTAAAAGTCAACAACATAAAGCAACATGGAAGGGCTAGAGAGATGGCTCAGTGGGTAAGAACACCTGCTCCAGAAGCATGAGGACCTGTGTCTCTGTTCAGATCCACAACCCCAATGTGGGTGAGGCAGAGGTGGCAGGAGGATCCCTGGGGCTTGCTGGCCAGCCAGTTTAACAAAAAAACTGCAAGATCCAGCTTCAGTTAAGAGAACCTGACAAAAGGGAATACGGCACAGAGCAATAGAAGAAAATGCTTGATGCCCTCCTCTGACCTCTGCATGTGCAGGTTAGGGCCCACTCATCCAACCACATGTGTTCACACATGCATACACAAGATGTGCAGACATATACATATGAAAGAAACCAACATGAATAAAAACTGAACAAATGGCATGAATTGGTATTACTCCAAAGAGAAGTATCTCCAAGATATATAAATGTCCAATAATCCCAGAAAAAATGATTAGCATCACTGATATTATGAAGAGATAAAAAGGAGTTGCCCTCAACGGGGGGACATTGCCCCTTCTAGACATCATAGATTAAAACAACAACAAATTAGACCCTATAGGTTTTGTTTTATTTATAATAGAGTACATTAAATTGGGTGGGAGGTAATAAGGGAAAATGGGTATGGGGAGGGGATATAATGCCAAATCATACGAAAATTTCAAAAATTCAAGAAATAAAGCAATATATATATATATACAAATTCTAATCAAAATCACAATGAGATAATGTAGCCACATCATCAAAATGGTTACAGTGGGAAAAAAGTAGAAAGAATGAGAGGGAAGTAGAGTTAACAGCACTGCCAGGTTCTTAACTTAGAAGTGAGGCAGTGTAACAATCCAGGATACCTTGTGATAATGTGAGTACATGTATTGTAATCTCTACAGCTACCAATAGAAAATAATGTAAAGATAATTCTTTTTTTTTTTTTGTCTTTTTGAAGCAGGGTCTCCCTGTAGCCCCAGCTGTTCTGGAACTCACTATGTAGACCAGGCTGGCCTTGAGCTCACAGAGAGCCACCTGCCTCTGCCTCCCAAGTGCTGGGACTACAGGAGTGCACCACCACGCCCGGCTTGTAAAGATAATTTTTAAAAAGCCAGGAGAGGGGACTGGAGAGATGGCTTAGCAGTTAAGAGCAGTGACTGTTCTTGCAGAAGACCCAGGTTCAATTCCCAGCACCTACATGGCAGCTAACAACTGTCCATTACTCCATTCCAGGGGAATCCGACACTCTCTTCTGACCTCCATGAATGACATGGGCGCACTTGCATACATGCAGAAAATCCTCTCATACACATAAAAATAAAAATAAAAATAAATTAAAAAGCCAGGAGAGGAGACAGAATGAAAATAAAAATACCTAACTTAAAAGAAAATAGGAAAAGAAGAACAACAAAATACAAATCAGAGCACAGATACATGAAACAAATATCAGGAGACTGGACTTAAATTCAAATAAATCAGTAAGTTTAAAAGGAATAAATTGCCTAAATAAAAAAAACCTGCTGCTTATACAAAACACACTGGTAAATATTAACAGCTCTATTTGAGAGCTCTTCTAAAACATGAGCTTATTGCAAATATTTGCATTAAAGACAAACCTCCATTCTTCAGCTGATTCTTTCATGTGTCACAACTTTATTAACATGCAGTATCATCTGCTCTATCATTACTATCCATGTCATGCATGTTTTAACAATACTTCAAGAAGACATATTAGCAGCAGTACTTTCCAAGATTAAAAAGAAAATGTCGATAGAAAATCAAAAACTGTCTGAGGTTGGCTGTGTCAGGGGAAGTTTTCTTCCTCAATGAATTCTGACCCTTTTCTTCTACATCACATCTCTTTCTTTTCTCTAGTTCTATATGGTCTGTACTGTTTCAATTTTATAGCATTTACAGAAATAGAATGTAAAACATGGATGATTTAAATTTCTTATAAAAATTATTTATATATCAGGCAAGTATGAAGAGTAAAGTTCATGTTAACTGAACAGTTTTTTTTAAAGATGAGGGTATGGAATGATGAAAAACAGATATTAAGGCATTTCCCATACATATTCCTTAGTGCTCACCCCCATTTTGTTTGTGTGGACTCATAATTCTGATCTTGCTTTAGGCTCCTGCCAAGTGCTCAGATTTCAGGGATGTATTGCCATGCCTGCCTGCCTCTCCCCCCTTTCACAAGAAAAATCACTCCCCTTTGTTTCCTACATGTTTTGAGGGGCTTCTTGTAGTTTCAATGTGCAACGCCCATCCCCCACCTCTCACCCCCATAGGCTCAAGTGTTTGAACACTTGGTCCCAAGACAGTGCTGCTGTTTGGGAAGGTTGCAGAGCCTTTAGGAGGTGGAGACTGGCTGGAGGAAGTAGGACACTGGCAGGGGGTGGGGTGGGGTTGAGGGTTTATAGCCTGGTCTCATACTTTGTTCTCTCTGCTTCTTGACTGCATGTGCGATGTGCTCCTGCTGCCATACTTTCCCCACCAAGTTGGACTATATCCCATCTTGTTCCCACTGGAACTGAAGCCAAAATAATTCCTTTCTCTGTTAGGTTGTGTTGGTCAGGTATTTTGCTGCAAGGATGTATAGAATAACTGAAGCAAGGCTCTTCCTCATATTCCTTCACATTTATTTTGTAATGTCATGGTTGGTTCTAATAGTAATACTGAAAATCAATATATTAGTTAATCTAAACTGAAAGTGGAATTTTTTTTTACTGCTTTAAGTTTTGAGAGAAAGACTGTGTATTTACATGCCATGTGCAATAATGCCACAAATTTATTTATGCCCTGAGACAAAAATCCCCTTGAGAAAATAGCTATAATTAGCATGCCACTTATATTTGTGAACTGTCTTAGGTAAACCCAATATTCCTAGGTGCTTGCCATTTTTAGCTGTGACACTTTAATGACTTTCTGTCACTAGCAGAAAAAATAGTGGTAGCAACATTTCAGAATGAAAAGTTTCTTAAAAGATTGAAGGAACAATGGCATTGGCATTAGTTTGACCAACAAATTGCTGGAAAAGTAACTGATAGATTACAATGGGAAGTAAAGTAACAGTGTCAAAAGATGCCCAACTCTCCTTCATATGAAGATTTAAAAGGAATGACAAGTGTTCTAGAATGCAGAGTAACAGTTGTAGTAGATATTCCTTTTCATCTTTGTTAGCAGAACACCAATTCTGTTTAGGCATCCACACTTCATAAAAGGATACAATCAATACCTCAGGGCCAAACTGTGATTGTACTGGCTTCTGTCTGGGAAACTCATAAGCCCATTCTCCTCATCAGCTGTAATTAATTACAAGGTAGGGATATGACCTGAGAATGAGTTATAAAGAGAAGTGTGCTAGAAGGCTGCTGAGAATGGCTTCTCTGCTCTTAAATAGAAACAAACAAGGTGACATTTTCTTTTGGTGGATGTGGTTTTGAAGATAAACCGAAGAGGTTATCTTCATCTGAAAACAAAGGCTGATGCTTTTAGGATCACAGTGTGGACCAGTGACAGTATGGATCCTGAAAATGTTGATGAACAGCTGAAATAACCCAGTGAGTGAGCTGTCCTATTTTGAAACTTCTATGGCAGTGACGGGGCTAGCTGGGGATCAAACTCAGAGCCTCAGGTATTCTGGGTAAGCACTATCATTGAGTCACACCTCCAGCCTTAAAAACCTCCTGTTAAAAAAGAACAAGTTTTCCAAATTTTAAAGTTATTTTTTGAAAGGTATTTATTTGTATTTTGTGTGCAAGTGTTTTGCCTGCATATATGTAAGTGTACTATGTGTGTACCTGGTGCCCATAGAGGCCAGAACAGAGCATGTCATCCTCTGGAACTGGACTTAAGGGTGGGTGTTGACCACCATGTGGGTGCTAGGAACCGAACCCAGGTCCCGCAGAGGAGAAGAAATTACTCTTAATCACTGAGCCATCTCTCTAACTTCTGAATGCTTCAAAAAATCACAGGTAAAAGTTTTCATTTTATAATTAGATTACATAATCATACGAAGTGCAGCACCTCGATTATCTCACCACAGTGAATCTCTAAGATTGATATGCTTTCTACTTAACAAATAAGGAACCTGTTTATATGAATGTACATTACCCTGAGTAAGTAGTACAGTTGAAAATAAAATTCTTACTTCAAAGTAAAGATCTTAGCTATAGGAGTTTTTGAATTTCAGGCTCAATGTTATTTTATCATTAATTTTACACATAGTGCAAAATAGTGAATTAATTATTGTGGGGTATATACTATGGTTCCTGGCACTGCCTTCAGATTTGAAAAACAATTTTAGAGGAAACAAGACTTCAGACTATATGTGAGAATATTCCAACCCAACCAATAGGATTGGTAAAGGTGCTTTGTATTTGGTAAGGAATATTCTAATCATTTTAATTTACATTACTTATTTTGGTAGCTTTAGCTTTAGAGCAGCCTGGAAAAGAGGGCAGATCACAGAGGTTAGTGCTCTGGGGTACAAAGGTATGAATCACTTTGTCAGGTCTGCATCTGTAGGGATATATAGGAAGGTCACCTTTGACTAATAGGAATTCTCAAGTGAACTAGCAATTCTGTTCAGAGTGACTGTTAATCCTAATTGCAATCATAATATGCTTAAGGGCTTGCTTAGAAATCACCAGCTACTAAAAATAAACAAATATTTACAGAGTATTTGACTAAAGACATAGCAGTACTTTTCTAGATAAAAAGGCACAAAAAAAATATGAGCTGTGAAATATTAGTTAAGCCAGGCAGGTGTCTCAGCCTGAAAGTCCATCATTTGGTAACTGGAGTAAGGACAATCGGGAGTTCAAGGTCATTCTCTGCCACATAGTGAGTTCAAAGATAGCCTAGGCTAAATGAAATTCTGTCTAAAAAACAAAAACAAAAAGCAGAAGCAGTACCACCACCAATAAAAAATCAAACAAATTCATGAAGAAATGAGTGAAAGAAAGATTAGTCTCAAGAAGTATTCACGTACTCTTCTGGAACTGACTCCCACAAAATAATGAGAATCAAACATAAAGAAGTATCTCATTTAGCAGTTAAACCATAGTGGAAAAATGAATTCAGAAAAAAGGAAAAGATGTATAATCAGTAGACAAGTGTATAACTATATGCCATTTTATAATTTTTAAGAATGTCTTTGCCATATCTGATATTTCTTCCTAACTGAATAAAGTTATATGTAAGTCTTTGAGTCATTTTATATCCAAACTCTGTCAGTCAGACTTTGTGTCCCTATTAGTAAATACCTGATATGAATAATTTGAGGAAAGATTCATTTTAGCTCATACTTTCAGTCCACAGTCCTTGGATCTACCAATTCTGAATCTGTGTTGAGACAGAATATCAGGGTGATAGGCGGAAGGGCTAGACTACTAACCTCAAGTTAGACAGGAATCAAAAAAAGGAAATACAGGAAGGGGCTAGGGCAAGATATAGTCTCTAAGAATGTACCTCCAGTGACCAACTTCCTCCAATTAAACTAGATCTACTTTCATGGCCTCCAAATGATGTCAGCATATTTATTATGAGTCTATGAAGTCAGAGCTTTAATGATCCAATCATTTTTCAAAAGCCCATTGGCTGGCAACTAATACCCCAATATATGAGCCTGCTAGGCTTTGAGGCTTAACATACATGACTGCCCAGGAATACATGCTCCATTTACTTTGCAGGATGAGGGGGGATTTGCATATTTTGCTACTTTTGGGAAAGGAAGGAGGGTTCTTTATTGTTGTCAGGTCCATATAGTTTATATGGTTATTCAAGTCCTCTATTTCCATTCATGATATTCTATCTGACTTTATCCATTATTGAAAATGGGGTATTAAGGCTCCAAAGATTAATGTAGATCTAAAAATGGTGGTCCTTCTTACAGTCTGTCAGTATTTACTTCATATATTTTGAGACTTTGTTGTTGTAGTAAGAATATTATCTTTATTATATATTCTGGACTAAAGATTTTATAGGTATAAAATTCTTTGCCTGTTGCAAACTTTTATAACAAAGTACACTTTGTTTTTATAATACCAATGCTATTTGTGCTCCCGTTGGTTATATTTTGCATGGAATGTCTTTTTCCTTCCTGACTACTTTAACTTTTCCATATCTTTATACCTAAAGCAACTCTCTTATAGGTATTAATAATGCACAGATGGGTCTTTTTCTTTAACCCATCGTGATTGTCTTTGCTTTTCAATTTTAGAATGTAATGCATTTACATTTAAAACAATTACTGAAAAGGTTTTCTTTTTGTCATTCAGCGATCTACTTTCCATGTCTTACATAATTTTTCAGCCATAATTTAGTTTACCTTTTGCTGTGCAACATTTTGATTTGTGTGTGTATAAGTGTATATGCATGGAACTACAATTAATATCTTAACATTACAACATTAGTACCAACAAGATTATTTACAATAACATATACTTTGTTCCTATATATCTCTATTTCATCCTTCAGCATCTATTCATATTGTTGTGACATGTGTTCATATTGTATAGAATCAACATAAATTCAAATTTCATTTTTCTGGTGATGAGGATCATCAAATCTACGGCCTAGTGCACATTGTGAAAGTGCTCTATATCTCAAGCCCCCAACATAAATTTAAGGGTGCTTTATTTACGTTTAAAGAAAAAAGTAAAAAGATATAAATCATGAACCTAAAAATAATTTGGATTTTGTATTTACCTAGTTACCCTTATTTGTAGTTTTTCTTTATATAGCTTAGATTTGTTATTTGATCTGAATGACTCCAGCAACCTAAAGCAGATGTACTAGTAATAAATTCCCTTATGTTTTTTTCACTTTGAAATGTCTTCATTTCTTATGTAGCCATTTTCTTGGCTAAAAGTCAAAATGTCCTTGGGCCTATTAGCAACATACTCTGTTCCAAGGGCCAAAAATGTCAAAAGTATTTGGGAGCTTGTATCTAATCCTTAAAATATTTTAGGGTTACCTCTTCAGAGGGGGAATGTTGGAGGGGAGGGAGTGGGCACGTATTTGATCAAAACACCTTATATGCATGTATGAAAATCACAAAGTTTTTGTAAATTTTTTTTTTAATTAAAAAAGAAATGTCTTCATTTCTTAATCATGCTAGGACATGTTTTCCAGGAATTGAACTGGTTGACAGTTCTTCCACTGTTCTAGGTATGCCATTCCATTTCCTTCTGAAGTCCATAGCTTCTGATTAGAATCAACTGTCAATTGCATTAAAGGTACCTTGTACATGACGAGCTATTTCTCCTTCTGACTTCTAGATTCTTTGTTTTTGGAGCTCATGACTACAGTATGCCTTGGTGTATGTATTAGTCAGGGTTCTCCAAAGAAACAGAACTGGTAGAATAAATATATATATATTCATTATGAATATATATATATATTCATAATGAATATATATATATGGACTTATCAGCTTAGCTCACAAGATACAGTACGAGTAGTCCAACGATGGCTGCACCACACTGGAGAGGCTAAGAATCCGTAGTTGCTCAGTCCACAAGTCTGGATGTCTCAGTAATCCCAATCTGGCGCTGAAGGTTTAATGAATTCCAAAAGATCAGCTAGTCTTCAGTCTGCAGCAGCAAAATGAACTCACCAGTGAGAGAGAAGGAAAGCAGCAAAAAGCAAAGCATTCTCTTCTGCCATGGACTTTTATATGGGCTGCCATCAAAAGGCAACACCCACATTTAGGGTGTGTCTTCCAGCTTCAGATGATCCAATTAAGAAGATCTCTCTCATTTTAGTTAATCCCAGATCCAGTCAAGTTGATACCCAGGATTAGCCATCACAAGTCCACCCCTTGTCAACTTGATACCCAATAGCGTCTCTCTATATCATGCTTCATTTTCAAATGAAAACAATGTTGAGGTCATAATTTCACCTAACAAAATATAACTAATCCATCATACAATGACCAGTGTATTATATATCTTAGAGTAGGTGATAAGGTCTTCAAGGAATACTTAGTCCTTTAGTATCTCATAACCCAATATGATCATATAGGTTCACAACACTTAACCACTTAACACTTATCTCAATTACACATTCAAAAAAGAATAACATATATATCTGCTTAACATATGTGTATGCATGCACAAGCTTATTCTTAACAAAATAGGACAAAAACACTCATGTCAATTACAATCCATGTTTCTGCAACTGGTCACGTGGCCCAAGTTGGTAATTGTAACTATCTTCCTCTACTACCCATTCTGTATTTCCTCCACCATCAGCAAGCACCCCTTCAGGTCTTGGCTCTTTCCAAAAAAAAATCTGGGACATTTGTTTTCCTGTCTGGATTTGGTTGTTGCAGTTTCCCATTGACCTTAATCACAGGACATGGTAACACCAAAAGTCACCCTAAGGAATCTCCTGCCTTCCAGATATAATCTTCATTACCTCCATTGTGGAGAACCAGTCCAATTTCCCCTGGTAGTCTAGGTCAATCACCCCTCCTAATACTGTTAAGGGCATCAGAAACCCAAAGTGGCCAGGGGGAACTCTTAGCTTCCAGTTCAACAGAATGTTTGTTGTGTCTCCTGACAGAAGCACTCCCTCCTTTGGAACCAAAACTTCTAAGCCAGCAGAGTGCAAAGTCAAGGGTACAGGAGGCAAAAAAATTCCTAGTGGATCACTAGGGATAATAGTGAATGGAATCATTCCCATTTCCACCCCTTGATTCCTGGACCTGTGAATTCTGGCTATAGGAGAAACTGTATCATATATTGGATGCTGATTCAAAGCATATACTGCCTTCTGGAGGACCCTGACCCAGCCCTCCAGGCTACTGCCACCTAGTTGGTCCTGTAACTGTGTCTTTATTTAATTTAAATATTTAAAAAAAATTTTTAGAAGCATTTCAATATAGATTTAACATACTCAATAACAGTTTCCAGAGCAAAGATACATCTCTTTCAAAAGTGGCTATAACACTTTTAGGTTTGCCGTTGAATTACAATATTGAACTGAGTATAAGCCCTGTAAGACATAAAATTGAATGAGTTTTTAACCTTTAAAAGAGATCTCCATTTCATTTTAGAATATATTGTTCCTTAAAGAAAGATTCATTATTTTTGCTACAACCTTACAAAAGATTTCCATTTCATTTTAAAATATACTGTTTCTTACAAAAAGACTCATTGTTTTTGCTAATAACACTGAGATGTTGGTGCATGTGTCTCTCATCTGTATGTATCTGATTACTATTAGTCATTATCGGATGCACTCACATCCTTGGCATCTGTGTATGTCTATAAAGTCATCGGGTAGATTTCAATGGTAATGTTTATCACCTGTACTAATTAACATGATGTAAATTTTTAAAATTTATTTATTTAATAACCACATACTTAGAGGAAGCATTTCATTACAGCAGCATTGACATATTCAATAACAATTTCCTGAGCTAAGATGCATCTTTTTCAAAATTGTCTCCAAATTTTTAGGTTTACAGTTGAATTATCACAGTTATACAATATCAGACTCAGTATAAACCCTATAAGACATAAAATTAAATGAGGTTTTAACCTTTAAAAACATCTCCATTTCATTATTAAAATACAGTTTCATACAGAAAAATTCATTTTTAATGCAATTGAGATTAAGATATTTGCACATGTGTTTCTATATATCTGATTATTACTAGTCACGGTCGGTTACTTTCTGAGCTCCTTGGCATCTGAGCATGGATATAAAGTCATCAGGTAGATCTCAATGGTAATATTTTTCACATCTACTAATTATTAAGGAGCAAATTTTTATGCGTTGAAGAATTTTTTTAATTTTTTTTTAAAATTTTAATAACTACATGATTAGAAGAAGCATTTCACTATAGATTGGGGTCTGCTGTTCATTTTCCCAGTTCTATGCTGGGTTACTATCTGGGAGTCCCTTTGGCCACCCTGGCCAACAATTCAAAAGAAGGTATCTCCTATATGGCATTGTTGCTTGTTATGTAGCCTTTAGCTATGCATATGGACTCTTAAGAAATATTGCCCCCTTTAATTCTTGGTTATACTTTCCTTTTGGGTGTTTAAGGCCAGTTGGTGCAGATAAACCGATTTTTTACTCTTAAGGTCGTTTGAGGATCTGTTCCTCAGGGGTCACATGGGCTTGAGAGGAGCTCCTGGATCCTTTCTTTTACCAGTACCACCTATGTGAAGATAAGTCAAAGGTCCTGCTCGACCATGGTTGGCTTTGCTTAGAAGCATGGAGGAAATGATTCCTCTGTGTTGACCCTCCTCTTTGTAGACTGGACACTGATTCAAGTCCATCTGGTGGGGTTTCCTCAGCCTCAAGAGGACAGGTGACCCACCACAATTACAGGACATTTTGAGAGATGCTCAGAGTCCCTTAGAACTAGTTGACCTAGGAGGGCTGTGGAGAGCCGTAGGCCCCCACCCCAGAATATAGTAAGACCTGTTTCCTGGCAAAGCTGTTTTTCAGACATCAAGGCTGACCTGGTTTGAGATTAACCAGATGACTATACTTGAAAGCCTCACACAAACATGTTGTTCTAACTCGGGCACTTACCGCTTGAGAGACTCCCTCATTTCTCATGTAATTGCCTAAAAAACTTTTAACGTTTGAGAGACTCCCTCATTTTCTCATGTAATTGCTAAGAAACTTTGGTATTACTCTGTAATCACACAAGTGTAACCTCTTAATTGATTTATAACTTGCTATATAGAATTGTGGTGTTACTATGGAATTTACTCTGTGATCAATTGGTGTGGTGTAATTATGATAATTGTTCTGTTAATAGAATTTCTCTGCCTCAATGGATTTATCCCTGCCAACTTCCCCTTTCCCTCTCTATAAAAACTTTGTGTAGATGTTCAATAAATGAGACTTGATCAGAAAGCCTGTCTTGTCTCCATTCTTCGTGTCTCTTGTCCCTTTCAGTCCCCTCTCCTCTCTCCAGGTACCCACGTTGAAAGTCCTGCAGGTCGGGACAGAGGGCAAAGAGCAAAAAATGTCCTTTATGTCCCTCTGAACAAATTATTATAGGCCTCAAAGTATGTCTGTTAAACATCCAAGAAGGTTAGTTCCACAAGTCTGGTGCTTATAATTACTGAGTCATGCAGATAAATCTTGGTCAAAGACCAATTGTTCTCAGATAAGCCTTACCTAGACATATATTTCTTGATCTGCTATGTATAATTTGTCAGTAGGTTGTAGGAGTAATATGGTTCCCTTTGGTTTTCAAAACTACCTAGGCATTATTTATCTCTCACATTACCTGACCCCTCCATTATGGTTTCCCATGGGGATTCTGATTGGCATTGCATTGATTCTATAAATGACTTTTGGTAGGATGGTCATTTTCACAATATTAATTCTTCCAATCCATGAGCATGGGAGGTCCTTCCATCTTCTGATGTCTTCCTCAATCTCTTTCTTTAGAGATTTAAAATTTTCCTTGTAGAGGTCTTTAATGTCCTTGGTCAGGTTTATTCCAAGATATGTATATTTTGCAGCTATTGTGAACAGGAGTGTTTCCATGTGCTCTTTTCTGATTGCTGGTTATTTGTATATAGAAGGATTACAGACTTTGTAGGTTAATTTTGTCACCTACCACTTTACTATGTTAGTAATTTCTAGGGGTTTCACTGGTGGAATTTTTAGCGTCTCTTAGATATAATATCATATCATCTGCAAAAAGGGATAATTCGATCTCTTCTTTTCCAATTATTCCTCCTTTAATTTCCTGCTGTTGTCTTATTTCTCTTGCAAGAGTTTCAAGCACCATGTTAAAGAGAAGAGGAGATAGTGGACAGCCTTGTCTGGTTCCTGATTTCAATGGGAATGCTTCCAGTTTTTCTCCATTGAGAATGATGTTGGCTGTGGGTTTGTTATATATGGCATTAATTATGTTGAGGTATGTTCCCTCCAGTCCAATTCCCTCTAGGACTTTGAACATAAATGTATGTTGAATTTTGTCAAAGGCCTTATCTGCACCTATTGAGATGACCATGTGGTTCTTTTCTTTGAGCCTATTTATATGATTTATGACATTTATTGACTTACATATATTTGATGTGTGTCTTTATGCAGTTTGTAAGTATCTTGTTGAGAATTTTTTCATCTATGTTCATTAAGGATATGGGTCTGTAGTTTTCTTTTTGGTCGTACTTTACCTAGCTTTGGTATTAGTGATGCTGACCACATAGAAGGAATTTGGAAGTTCTCCCTCCATTTCTATTTTTTTTAAATAAATTAAGTAGTATTGGATGTAGATCTTCTTTAAATGTCTGAGAGAATTCTGCTGTAAATCCTTCTGGTCCTGGGCTTTTTTTTAGTCAGGAGGTTTTGTGTAACTCTTTCAGTTTCTTTTTGTGTTATGGGCCTGTTTAAGCTGTTAATCTCTTCTTGGTTTAGTTTTGGTGGTTCCCATGCCCCTAGATGTCCATCCATTTCTTTTAGGTTTTCGAATTTAGTAGCATATAGGTTTTTAAAGTATTCTCTTATAACGTTCCGTATCTTTCTGGTGTCTGTTGTGATGTTTCCCCTTTCACCTCTGATTTTGTTGATCTGTAGGTGCTCTTTCTTTCTTTTGCTTAACTGGGCTAGTGATCCATCAATCTTGTTTATCTTTTCAAAGAACCAGCTCTTGGATTCGTTCTTTGTAATGTTTTGTTTCAATTTCACTAACTTCTGCCCTGATTTTTGTTATTTCTTCTTGTCTTCTGTATTTGGGTTTCATATGTTGTTGCTTTTCATGTGTCTTTAGTTCCAATGTTAAGTCATTTGTTTTCTGATTTTTTAATGTAGGCACTAAGAGCTATAAACTTCCCTCTAAGGACAGCTTTCAGCATGTCCCAGAGGTTTTGCTGCTTTGTACATAATTTTTGTTTAGTTTCAGGAATACTTTTCTTTCTTAATTTCTCCTTTGACCCAATCATCATTTGGGAGTGTGTTGTTTAATCTCCATGTGTTCATGTGATTAGGGCTTCTTCCGGTGTTGATTTTAAGCTCTATTCTATTGTGTTCTGATAGAATGCATGAAATTATTTCAAACTTTTTTTATTTCTTGAGGTTTGTTTTGTGCCCCAGTATATGATCAATTTTGGAGAAGGTTCCATGGGGTGCCTAATAGAACATATGTCCTTTGGTGCTTGGGTGGAATACTCAGTAGATGTCTGTTAGGTCCATTTGAAATATGGTACTGTTTAATTCAGATGTCTCTCTAACTCTCTGTCCTGTTGACCTATCTAATGGAGACAGTGGGGTATTGAAATCCCCTACTATTAATGAGTTGGGATTAATCTGGGTCTTAAAGTCCTGTAGTATTGTTTTTATGAAGTTGGGTGCACCAGAGTTTGCTGAATATGTGTTCATGATTGTAGTATCTTCTTGGTTTACTGTTCCTTTGATCAGAATGAAGTGGCCTTCTTTATCTCTCCTGATTAGTTTTAAAGTCTATTTTGTCAGATATTAGAATTTTCTTAGTACCATTCACTTGCTATATTTTTTTCCATCCTTTCACTTTGAGACAGTGTCTGTCCTTGAAAGTGAGATGAGTTTCTTACAGACAACAAAAAGATGGGTTTTGTTTCTTA